>NW_028315378.1:0-93467 GCF_046866305.1 Octopus bimaculoides
AAGCATAGCTGTACATTTTTGTCTATTAATGCAATATTGCTATTATTATATACTTATCCCTATGATTTTTAAGATATAATTATTCCACAATTTTACTCTCTAATATATATATATATAAGTCAGTAAATAGAGGGGTTGTGTTCACCGCACGTGGAGAAATAATAGGAAAATGAAAAATAATAATAAGGCAGAATGCTAAACGGAAAGCATATTTTAATATAGATGTGTAAAAACAATTTCTAATCGGCTCTTATTGCATGAAAAATTTTCAAGAAGAGGGAAGATGAAAATGTTGTAGAGGGTTTTCCAAAAATGAAAACTATCTAAAAGTGTGAAAAACAACTGGAAATCACGAAATTCACATTTTCATGTTTTGTTGGTTTTGCATGGTTATTTGCCAAATTTTGTGAGTTTGAGTTTTGTGAAAATGGTTGTGATTTCGGTGAACTCTTTGATAAATATAATGTTTTCATCAACCATCTAGCCTATATTAACCCAGTAGACTTCAAAATGAATAGTGATTTTGCAAAAATGAAAACTACCTAAAAGTGTCCAAAAACGATTGGAAATAACGAAATTCGCATTTTCAAGTATTGTTAGTTTTTCATGGTTATTTGCAAAATTTTGTGAGTTTGAGTTTTGTGAAAATGGTTGTGATTTCGGTGAACTCTTTGATAATTATAATGTTTTCATCAACCATCTAGACTATATTAACCGTTTAGACTATATTAACCCTTTAGACATCAACATGAATAGTGGTTTTTGCAAAAATGAAAACAATCTAAAAGTGTCAAAAAACGACTGAAAATCACGAAATTAGCATTCTCAAGTTTTCTTGGTTTTTCATGGCTATTAACAAAATTTTTTGAGTTTGAGTTTTGTGAAAATGTTTGTGACTTCGGTGAACTCTTTGATAAATATAATGTTTTCATCAACCATCTAAGCTATATTAACCCACTAGACTTCAAAATGAATAGTGGATTTTGCAAAAGTGAAGACTATCTAAAAGTGTCAAAAAACGACTGGAAATCACAAAATTTGCATTTTCAAGTTTTCTTGGTTTTTCATGGTTATTTTCAAAATTTTGTGAGTTTGAGTTTTGTGAAATTGTTTGTGACTTCGGTGAACTCTTAGATAAATATAATGTTTTCATCAACCATCTAAGCTATATTAATCCACTAGACTTCAAAATGAACAGTGGATTTTGAAAAAAAGAAAAATAACTAAAAGTGTCAATAAACGACTGGAAATCACGAAATTCGCATTTTCAAGTATTGCTGGTTTTTCATGGTAATTTGCAAAGTTTTGTGAGATTCAGTTTTGTGAAAATGGTTGTGACTTCGGTGAACCCTTTGATAAATATAATGTTTTCATCAACCATCTAGACTATATTAACCCACTAGATATCAAAATGAATAGTGGTTTTGCAAACATAAAAACTATCTAATAGTGCCAAAAAAAAACTGGAAATCACAAAATTCGCATTTTCAAGTTTTGTTGGTTTTTCATGGTTATTTTCAAAATTTTGTGAGTTTGATTTTTGTGAAAATGGTTGTGACTTCGGTGAACTCTTTGATAAATATCAAGCCATCTAGCATGTATTAACAGAATAGACTTCAAAATGAATAGTGGTCTTTGCAAATATGAGAACTATCTAAAAGTGTGAAAAAACAACAGGAAATCACCAAATTCGCATATTCAAATTTTGATTTTTCATGTTTTTTTACAAAATTTTGTGAATTTGAGTTTTGTGAAAATGGTTGTGATGTCAGTGAACTCTTTGATAAATATAATGTTTTCATCAACCATCTAGCCTATATTAACCCACTAGACTTCAAAATGAATAGTGGTTTTTTGCAAAAATGAAAACTACCTAAAAGTGTCTAAAATAGACTGGAAATCACCAAATTATCACTTTCAAGTTTTGTTGGATTTTCATGGTTATTTGCAAAATTTTGTAAGCTTGTGTTTTCTGAAAACGATTGTCACATCAGTGAACTCTTTCATAAATATATTGTTTTCAACAACCATCTAGCTTATATTAAGACTCTAGACTTCACAATGAGTAGTGGTTTTGGAAATATGAAAACTATCTAAAAGTGTCTATAATTGACCGGAAATCACGAAATGTGCATTTTCAAATTTTACTGGTTTCTCATGTTCATTTGCAAAATTTTGTGAATTTGTGTTTTCTGAAAACGGATGTGACTTCGGTGAACGCTTTCATAAATATAATGTTTTCAACAACCATCAAGCTTACATTAACCCACTAGACTTCAAAACCAATATTGGTGTTTGCAAAAATGAAAACTATCTAAAAGTGTCTAAAATCGACTGGAAATCACGAAATCAGCATTTTCAAGTTTTGTTGGTTTATTATGGTTGTTTGCAAACGTTTGTGAGTCTGTGTTAAAAACGGTTGTGATTTGGTGAACTCTTTGATGAATATAATGTTTTCAACAACCATCTAGCTTATATTAACCTATTAGACTTCAAAATGAATAGTGGTTGTACAAAAATGAAAACTATCTAAAACGTCTAAAATCGACTGGAAATCAAGAACTTAGCATTTTCAAGTTTTCTTGGTTTTTCGTGGTTATTTGTAAAATTTGAGAAGCTTGTGTTTTCTGAAAACGGTTGGGACTTCGGTGAACCCTTTGATAAATATAATGTTTTCAACAACCATCTAGCTTATATTAAGACATTAGACTTCAAAATGAATAATGGTTCTGCAAAAATGAAACTACCTAAATGTGTATAAAATAGAGTGGAAATCACGAAATAACCATTTTCAAGATTTGTTGGTTTTTCATGGTTATTTGCAAAGTTTTGTGAGTTTGTGTTTAGGGTCAGGGTTAGGGTTAGGGTGAATTTGTGTTTTCTGAAAACGGTTGTGACTTCGGTGAACTCTTTGATAAATATAATGATTTCATCAACAACCTAGCTTATATTAACCCTCTAAACTTGAAAATTAGTTGTCGTTTTGCAAAAATGGAAAACTACCTAAAAGTGTCTAAAATTAACTGGAAATCACCAAATAACCATTTTCAAGTTTTGTTGGTTTTTCAGGGTTATTTGCAAAATTTTGTGAGTTTGTGTTTTCTGAAAACGGTTATGACTTCAGGGAACTCTTCAATAAATAAAATGTTTTCAACAACCATCTAGCTTATATTAAAATTTTAGACTTCAAAATGAATAGTGGTTTTGCAAAAATGAAAACTACCTAAAAGTGTCTAAAATAGACTGGAAATCACGAAATAAGCATTTTCAAGTTTTGTTTGTTCTTCATTGTTATTTGCAAAGTTTTGTCAATTTACGTTTTCTGAAAATGGTTGTGACTTCGTTGAAATCTTTGATAAATATAATGTTTTCAACAACCATCTAGCTTATATTAACCCTATAGACATCAAAACGAATAGTGGTTTTGCAAAAATGAAAACTACCTAAAAGTGTCTAAAAGAGACAGCAAATCACGAAATAAGTATTTTCAAGTTTTGTTTGTTTTTCATGGTTATTTGCAAAATGTTGTCAGTCTGTGTTTTCTGAAAATAGTTGTGACTTCGTTGAAATCTCTTATAAATATAATGTTTTCAACAACCATCTAGCTTATATTAACCCTCTAGACTTCAAAACGAATAGTGGTTTTGCAAAAATAAAAACTACCTAAAAGTGTCTAAAATCGAATAGAAATCACGAAATAAGGATTTCAAGTTTCGTTGCTTATACATGGTTATTTGCCAAATTTTGTGAATTTATGTATTCTGAAAACGGTTGTAACTTCGATGAACGCTTTGATAAATATAATGTTTTCAACACACATCTAGCTTATATTAACCATCTAGACTTCAAAACGAATAGTGGTTTTGCAAAAATGAAAACTACCTAAAAGTGTCTAAAATCGACTGGAAATCACGAAATAAGCATTTACAAGTTTTGTTGCTTTTTCATGGTTATTTGCCAAATTTTGTGAGTTTGTGTTTTCTGAAAACGGTTGTGAATTCGATGAACGCTTTGATAAATATAATGTTTTCAACACCCATCTAGCTTATATTAACCATCTAGACTTCAAAACGAATAGTGGTTTTGCAAAAATGAAAACTACCTAAAAGTATCTAAAATCGACTGGAAATCACGAAATAAGCATTTACAAGTTTTGTTGCTTTTTCATGGTTATTTGCCAAATTTTGTGAGTTTGTGTTTTCTGAAAACGGTTGTGACTTAGATGAACGCTTTGATAAATATAATGTTTCCAACAACCATCTAGCTTATATTAACCCTCTAAACTTCAAAACGAATAGTGGTTTTGCAAAAATGAAAACTAACTAAAAGTGTCTAAAATCGACTGGAAATCACGAAATAAGGATTTCAAGTTTTGTTGTTTTTTCATGGTTATTTGCCAAATTTTGTGAGTTTATTCTGAAAACGGTTGTGACTTCGATGAACGCTTTGATAAATATAATGTTTTCAAACCCCATGTAGCTTATATTAACCATCTAGACTTCAAAACGAATAGTGGTTTTGCAAAAATGAAAACTACCTAAAAGTGTCTAAAATCGACTGGAAATCACGAAATAAGCATTTTCAAGTTTTGTTGCTTTTTCATGGTTATTTGCCAAATTTTGTGAGTTTGTGTTTTCTGAAAACGGTTGTGACTTCGATGAACGCTTTGATAAATATAATGTTTCCAACACCCATCTAGCTTATATTAACCATCTAGACCTCAAAACGAATAGTGGTTTTGCAAAAATGAAAACTACCTAAAAGTGTCTAAAATCGACTGGAAATCACGAAATAAGCATTTTCAAGTTCTGTTGCTTTTTCATGGTTATTTGCCAAATTTTGTGAGTTTGTGTTTTCTGAAAACGGTTGTGACTTCGATGAACGCTTTGATAAATATAATGTTTCCAACACCCATCTAGCTTATATTAACCATCTAGACTTCAAAACGAATAGTGGTTTTGCAAAAATGAAAACTACCTAAAAGTGTCTAAAATCGACTGGAAATCACGAAATAAGCATTTTCAAGTTTTGTTGCTTTTTCATGGTTATTTGCCAAATTTTGTGAGTTTGTGTTTTCTGAAAACGGTTGTGACTTCGATGAACGCTTTGATAAATATAATGTTTCCAACACCCATCTAGCTTATATTAACCATCTAGACTTCAAAACGAATAGTAGTTTTGCAAAAATAAAAACTAACTAAAAGTGTCTAAAATCGACTGGAAATCACGAAATAAGCATTTTCAAGTTTTGTTGCTTTTTCATGGTTATTTGCCAAATTTTGTGAGTTTGTGTTTTCTGAAAACGGTTGTGACTTCGATGAACGCTTTGATAAATATAATGTTTCCAACACCCATCTAGCTTATATTAACCATCTAGACTTCAAAACGAATAGTGGTTTTGCAAAAATGAAAACTAACTAAAAGTGTCTAAAATCGACTGGAAATCACGAAATAAGCATTTTCAAGTTTTGTTGCTTTTTCATGGTTATTTGCCAAATTTTGTGAGTTTGTGTTTTCTGAAAACGGTTGTGACTTCGATGAACGCTTTGATAAATATAATGTTTCCAACACCCATCTAGCTTATATTAACCATCTAGACTTCAAAACGAATAGTGGTTTTGCAAAAATGAAAACTACCTAAAAGTGTCTAAAATCGACTGAAAATCACGAAATAAGCATTTTCAAGTTTTGTTGCTTTTTCATGGTTATTTGCCAAATTTTGTGAGTTTGTGTTTTCTGAAAACGGTTGTGACTTCGATGAACGCTTTGATAAATATAATGTTTCCAACACCCATCTAGCTTATATTAACCATCTAGACTTCAAAACGAATAGTGGTTTTGCAAAAATGAAAACTAACTAAAAGTGTCTAAAATCGACTGGAAATCACGAAATAAGGATTTCAAGTTTTGTTGTTTTTTCATGGTTATTTGCCAAATTTTGTGAGTTTATTCTGAAAACGGTTGTGACTTCGATGAACGCTTTGATAAATATAATGTTTTCAAACCCCATGTAGCTTATATTAACCATCTAGACTTCAAAACGAATAGTGGTTTTGCAAAAATGAAAACTACCTAAAAGTGTCTAAAATCGACTGGAAATCACGAAATAAGCATTTTCAAGTTTTGTTGCTTTTTCATGGTTATTTGCCAAATTTTGTGAGTTTGTGTTTTCTGAAAACGGTTGTGACTTCGATGAACGCTTTGATAAATATAATGTTTCCAACACCCATCTAGCTTATATTAACCATCTAGACCTCAAAACGAATAGTGGTTTTGCAAAAATGAAAACTACCTAAAAGTGTCTAAAATCGACTGGAAATCACGAAATAAGCATTTTCAAGTTCTGTTGCTTTTTCATGGTTATTTGCCAAATTTTGTGAGTTTGTGTTTTCTGAAAACGGTTGTGACTTCGATGAACGCTTTGATAAATATAATGTTTCCAACACCCATCTAGCTTATATTAACCATCTAGACTTCAAAACGAATAGTGGTTTTGCAAAAATGAAAACTACCTAAAAGTGTCTAAAATCGACTGGAAATCACGAAATAAGCATTTTCAAGTTTTGTTGCTTTTTCATGGTTATTTGCCAAATTTTGTGAGTTTGTGTTTTCTGAAAACGGTTGTGACTTCGATGAACGCTTTGATAAATATAATGTTTCCAACACCCATCTAGCTTATATTAACCATCTAGACTTCAAAACGAATAGTAGTTTTGCAAAAATAAAAACTAACTAAAAGTGTCTAAAATCGACTGGAAATCACGAAATAAGCATTTTCAAGTTTTGTTGCTTTTTCATGGTTATTTGCCAAATTTTGTGAGTTTGTGTTTTCTGAAAACGGTTGTGACTTCGATGAACGCTTTGATAAATATAATGTTTCCAACACCCATCTAGCTTATATTAACCATCTAGACTTCAAAACGAATAGTGGTTTTGCAAAAATGAAAACTAACTAAAAGTGTCTAAAATCGACTGGAAATCACGAAATAAGCATTTTCAAGTTTTGTTGCTTTTTCATGGTTATTTGCCAAATTTTGTGAGTTTGTGTTTTCTGAAAACGGTTGTGACTTCGATGAACGCTTTGATAAATATAATGTTTCCAACACCCATCTAGCTTATATTAACCATCTAGACTTCAAAACGAATAGTGGTTTTGCAAAAATGAAAACTACCTAAAAGTGTCTAAAATCGACTGAAAATCACGAAATAAGCATTTTCAAGTTTTGTTGCTTTTTCATGGTTATTTGCCAAATTTTGTGAGTTTGTGTTTTCTGAAAACGGTTGTGACTTCGATGAACGCTTTGATAAATATAATGTTTCCAACACCCATCTAGCTTATATTAACCATCTAGACTTCAAAACGAATAGTGGTTTTGCAAAAATGAAAACTACCTAAAAGTGTCTAAAATCGACTGGAAATCACGAAATAAGCATTTTCAAGTTTTGTTGCATTTTCATGGTTATTTGCCAAACTTTGTGAGTTTGTGTTTTCTGAAAACGGTTGTGACTTCGATGAACGCTTTGATAAATATAATGTTTCCAACACCCATCTAGCTTATATTAACCATCTAGACTTCAAAACGAATAGTGGTTTTGCAAAAATGAAAACTACCTAAAAGTGTCTAAAATCGACTGGAAATCACGAAATAAGCATTTTCAAGTTTTGTTGCTTTTTCATGGTTATTTGCCAAATTTTGTGAGTTTGTGTTTTCTGAAAACGGTTGTGACTTCGATGAACGCTTTGATAAATATAATGTTTCCAACACCCATCTAGCTTATATTAACCATCTAGACTTCAAAACGAATAGTGGTTTTGCAAAAATGAAAACTACCTAAAAGTGTCTAAAATCGACTGGAAATCACGAAATAAGCATTTTCAAGTTTTGTTGCTTTTTCATGGTTATTTGCCAAATTTTGTGAGTTTGTGTTTTCTGAAAACGGTTGTGACTTCGATGAACGCTTTGATAAATATAATGTTTCCAACACCCATCTAGCTTATATTAACCATCTAGACTTCGAAACGAATAGTGGTTTTGCAAAAATGAAAACTACCTAAAAGTGTCTAAAATCGACTGGAAATCACGAAATAAGCATTTTCAAGTTTTGTTGCTTTTTCATGGTTATTTGCCAAATTTTGTGAGTTTGTGTTTTCTGAAAACGGTTGTGACTTCGATGAACGCTTTGATAAATATAATGTTTCCAACACCCATCTAGCTTATATTAACCATCTAGACTTCAAAACGAATAGTGGTTTTGCAAAAATGAAAACTACCTAAAAGTGTCTAAAATCGACTGGAAATCACGAAATAAGCATTTTCAAGTTTTGTTGCTTTTTCATGGTTATTTGCCAAATTTTGTGAGTTTGTGTTTTCTGAAAACGGTTGTGACTTCGATGAACGCTTTGATAAATATAATGTTTCCAACACCCATCTAGCTTATATTAACCATCTAGACTTCAAAACGAATAGTGGTTTTGCAAAAATGAAAACTACCTAAAAGTGTCTAAAATCGACTGGAAATCACGAAATAAGCATTTTCAAGTTTTGTTGCTTTTTCATGGTTATTTGCCAAATTTTGTGAGTTTGTGTTTTCTGAAAACGGTTGTGACTTCGATGAACGCTTTGATAAATATAATGTTTCCAACACCCATCTAGCTTATATTAACCATCTAGACTTCAAAACGAATAGTGGTTTTGCAAAAATGAAAACTACCTAAAAGTGTCTAAAATCGACTGGAAATCACGAAATAAGCATTTTCAAGTTTTGTTGCTTTTTCATGGTTATTTGCCAAACTTTGTGAGTTTGTGTTTTCTGAAAACGGTTGTGACTTCGATGAACGCTTTGATAAATATAATGTTTCCAACACCCATCTAGCTTATATTAACCATCTAGACTTCAAAACGAATAGTGGTTTTGCAAAAATGAAAACTACCTAAAAGTGTCTAAAATCGACTGGAAATCACGAAATAAGCATTTTCAAGTTTTGTTGCTTTTTCATGGTTATTTGCCAAATTTTGTGAGTTTGTGTTTTCTGAAAACGGTTGTGACTTCGATGAACGCTTTGATAAATATAATGTTTCCAACAACCATCTAGCTTATATTAACCCTCTAAACTTCAAAACGAATAGTGGTTTTGCAAAAATGAAAACTAACTAAAAGTGTCTAAAATCGACTGGAAATCACGAAATAAGGATTTCAAGTTTTGTTGTTTTTTCATGGTTATTTGCCAAATTTTGTGAGTTTATTCTGAAAACGGTTGTGACTTCGATGAACGCTTTGATAAATATAATGTTTCCAACACCCATCTAGCTTATATTAACCATCTAGACTTCAAAACGAATAGTGGTTTTGCAAAAATGAAAACTACCTAAAAGTGTCTAAAATCGACTGGAAATCACGAAATAAGCATTTTCAAGTTTTGTTGCTTTTTCATGGTTATTTGCCAAATTTTGTGAGTTTGTGTTTTCTGAAAACGGTTGTGACTTCGATGAACGCTTTGATAAATATAATGTTTCCAACAACCATCTAGCTTATATTAACCCTCTAAACTTCAAAACGAATAGTGGTTTTGCAAAAATGAAAACTAACTAAAAGTGTCTAAAATCGACTGGAAATCACGAAATAAGGATTTCAAGTTTTGTTGTTTTTTCATGGTTATTTGCCAAATTTTGTGAGTTTATTCTGAAAACGGTTGTGACTTCGATGAACGCTTTGATAAATATAATGTTTTCAAACCCCATCTAGCTTATATTAACCATCTAGACTTCAAAACGAATAGTGGTTTTGCAAAAATGAAAACTACCTAAAAGTGTCTAAAATCGACTGGAAATCACGAAATAAGCATTTTCAAGTTTTGTTGCTTTTTCATGGTTATTTGCCAAATTTTGTGAGTTTGTGTTTTCTGAAAACGGTTGTGACTTCGATGAACGCTTTGATAAATATAATGTTTCCAACACCCATCTAGCTTATATTAACCATCTAGACTTCAAAACGAATAGTGGTTTTGCAAAAATGAAAACTACATAAAGTGTCTAAAATCGACTGGAAATCACGAAATAAGCATTTTCAAGTTTTGTTGCTTTTTCATGGTTATTTGCCAAATTTTGTGAGTTTGTGTTTTCTGAAAACGGTTGTGACTTCGATGAACGCTTTGATAAATATAATGTTTCCAACACCCATCTAGCTTATATTAACCATCTAGACTTCAAAACGAATAGTGGTTTTGCAAAAATGAAAACTACCTAAAAGTGTCTAAAATCGACTGGAAATCACGAAATAAGCATTTTCAAGTTTTGTTGCTTTTTCATGGTTATTTGCCAAATTTTGTGAGTTTGTGTTTTCTGAAAATGGTTGTGACTTCGTTGAAATCTTTGATAAATATAATGTTTTCAACAACCATCTAGCTTATATTAACCATCTAGACTTCAAAACGAATAGTGGTTTTGCAAAAATGAAAACTACACCTAAAAGTGTCTAAAATCGACTGGAAATCACGAAATAAGCATTTTCAAGTTTTGTTGCTTTTTCATGGTTATTTGCCAAATTTTGTGAGTTTGTGTTTTCTGAAAACGGTTGTGACTTCGATGAACGCTTTGATAAATATAATGTTTCCAACACCCATCTAGCTTATATTAACCATCTAGACTTCAAAACGAATAGTGGTTTTGCAAAAATGAAAACTACCTAAAAGTGTCTAAAATCGACTGGAAATCACGAAATAAGCATTTTCAAGTTTTGTTGCTTTTTCATGGTTATTTGCCAAACTTTGTGAGTTTGTGTTTTCTGAAAACGGTTGTGACTTCGATGAACGCTTTGATAAATATAATGTTTCCAACACCCATCTAGCTTATATTAACCATCTAGACTTCAAAACGAATAGTGGTTTTGCAAAAATGAAAACTACCTAAAAGTGTCTAAAATCGACTGGAAATCACAAAATAAGCATTTTCAAGTTTTCTTGCTTTTTCATGGTTATTTGCCAAATTTTGTGAGTTTGTGTTTTCTGAAAACGGTTGTGACTTCGATGAACGCTTTGATAAATATAATGTTTCCAACAACCATCTAGCTTATATTAACCCTCTAAACTTCAAAACGAATAGTGGTTTTGCAAAAATGAAAACTAACTAAAAGTGTCTAAAATCGACTGGAAATCACGAAATAAGGATTTCAAGTTTTGTTGTTTTTTCATGGTTATTTGCCAAATTTTGTGAGTTTATTCTGAAAACGGTTGTGACTTCGATGAACGCTTTGATAAATATAATGTTTTCAAACCCCATCTAGCTTATATTAACCATCTAGACTTCAAAACGAATAGTGGTTTTGCAAAAATGAAAACTACCTAAAAGTGTCTAAAATCGACTGGAAATCACGAAATAAGCATTTTCAAGTTTTGTTGCTTTTTCATGGTTATTTGCCAAATTTTGTGAGTTTGTGTTTTCTGAAAACGGTTGTGACTTCGATGAACGCTTTGATAAATATAATGTTTCCAACACCCATCTAGCTTATATTAACCATCTAGACCTCAAAACGAATAGTGGTTTTGCAAAAATGAAAACTACCTAAAAGTGTCTAAAATCGACTGGAAATCACGAAATAAGCATTTTCAAGTTCTGTTGCTTTTTCATGGTTATTTGCCAAATTTTGTGAGTTTGTGTTTTCTGAAAACGGTTGTGACTTCGATGAACGCTTTGATAAATATAATGTTTCCAACACCCATCTAGCTTATATTAACCATCTAGACTTCAAAACGAATAGTGGTTTTGCAAAAATGAAAACTACCTAAAAGTGTCTAAAATCGACTGGAAATCACGAAATAAGCATTTTCAAGTTTTGTTGCTTTTTCATGGTTATTTGCCAAATTTTGTGAGTTTGTGTTTTCTGAAAACGGTTGTGACTTCGATGAACGCTTTGATAAATATAATGTTTCCAACAACCATCTAGCTTATATTAACCCTCTAAACTTCAAAACGAATAGTGGTTTTGCAAAAATGAAAACTACCTAAAAGTGTCTAAAATCGACTGGAAATCACGAAATAAGCATTTTCAAGTTTTGTTGCTTTTTCATGGTTATTTGCCAAATTTTGTGAGTTTGTGTTTTCTGAAAACGGTTGTGACTTCGATGAACGCTTTGATAAATATAATGTTTCCAACAACCATCTAGCTTATATTAACCCTCTAAACTTCAAAACGAATAGTGGTTTTGCAAAAATGAAAACTAACTAAAAGTGTCTAAAATCGACTGGAAATCACGAAATAAGGATTTCAAGTTTTGTTGTTTTTTCATGGTTATTTGCCAAATTTTGTGAGTTTATTCTGAAAACGGTTGTGACTTCGCTGAACGCTTTGATAAATATAATGTTTTCAAACCCCATCTAGCTTATATTAACCATCTAGACTTCAAAACGAATAGTGGTTTTGCAAAAATGAAAACTACCTAAAAGTGTCTAAAATCGACTGGAAATCACGAAATAAGCATTTTCAAGTTTTGTTGCTTTTTCATGGTTATTTGCCAAATTTTGTGAGTTTGTGTTTTCTGAAAACGGTTGTGACTTCGATGAACGCTTTGATAAATATAATGTTTCCAACACCCATCTAGCTTATATTAACCATCTAGACCTCAAAACGAATAGTGGTTTTGCAAAAATGAAAACTACCTAAAAGTGTCTAAAATCGACTGGAAATCACGAAATAAGCATTTTCAAGTTCTGTTGCTTTTTCATGGTTATTTGCCAAATTTTGTGAGTTTGTGTTTTCTGAAAACGGTTGTGACTTCGATGAACGCTTTGATAAATATAATGTTTCCAACACCCATCTAGCTTATATTAACCATCTAGACTTCAAAACGAATAGTGGTTTTGCAAAAATGAAAACTACCTAAAAGTGTCTAAAATCGACTGGAAATCACGAAATAAGCATTTTCAAGTTTTGTTGCTTTTTCATGGTTATTTGCCAAATTTTGTGAGTTTGTGTTTTCTGAAAACGGTTGTGACTTCGATGAACGCTTTGATAAATATAATGTTTCCAACAACCATCTAGCTTATATTAACCCTCTAAACTTCAAAACGAATAGTGGTTTTGCAAAAATGAAAACTACCTAAAAGTGTCTAAAATCGACTGGAAATCACGAAATAAGCATTTTCAAGTTTTGTTGCTTTTTCATGGTTATTTGCCAAATTTTGTGAGTTTGTGTTTTCTGAAAACGGTTGTGACTTCGATGAACGCTTTGATAAATATAATGTTTCCAACAACCATCTAGCTTATATTAACCCTCTAAACTTCAAAACGAATAGTGGTTTTGCAAAAATGAAAACTACCTAAAAGTGTCTAAAATCGACTGGAAATCACGAAATAAGCATTTTCAAGTTTTGTTGCTTTTTCATGGTTATTTGCCAAATTTTGTGAGTTTGTGTTTTCTGAAAACGGTTGTGACTTCGATGAACGCTTTGATAAATATAATGTTTCCAACACCCATCTAGCTTATATTAACCATCTAGACTTCAAAACGAATAGTGGTTTTGCAAAAATGAAAACTACCTAAAAGTGTCTAAAATCGACTGGAAATCACGAAATAAGCATTTTCAAGTTTTGTTGCTTTTTCATGGTTATTTGCCAAATTTTGTGAGTTTGTGTTTTCTGAAAACGGTTGTGACTTCGATGAACGCTTTGATAAATATAATGTTTCCAACAACCATCTAGCTTATATTAACCCTCTAAACTTCAAAACGAATAGTGGTTTTGCAAAAATGAAAACTAACTAAAAGTGTCTAAAATCGACTGGAAATCACGAAATAAGGATTTCAAGTTTTGTTGTTTTTTCATGGTTATTTGCCAAATTTTGTGAGTTTATTCTGAAAACGGTTGTGACTTCGATGAACGCTTTGATAAATATAATGTTTTCAAACCCCATCTAGCTTATATTAACCATCTAGACTTCAAAACGAATAGTGGTTTTGCAAAAATGAAAACTACCTAAAAGTGTCTAAAATCGACTGGAAATCACGAAATAAGCATTTTCAAGTTTTGTTGCTTTTTCATGGTTATTTGCCAAATTTTGTGAGTTTGTGTTTTCTGAAAACGGTTGTGACTTCGATGAACGCTTTGATAAATATAATGTTTCCAACACCCATCTAGCTTATATTAACCATCTAGACTTCAAAACGAATAGTGGTTTTGCAAAAATGAAAACTACCTAAAAGTGTCTAAAATCGACTGGAAATCACGAAATAAGCATTTTCAAGTTTTGTTGCTTTTTCATGGTTATTTGCCAAACTTTGTGAGTTTGTGTTTTCTGAAAACGGTTGTGACTTCGATGAACGCTTTGATAAATATAATGTTTCCAACACCCATCTAGCTTATATTAACCATCTAGACTTCAAAACGAATAGTGGTTTTGCAAAAATGAAAACTACCTAAAAGTGTCTAAAATCGACTGGAAATCACGAAATAAGCATTTTCAAGTTTTGTTGCTTTTTCATGGTTATTTGCCAAATTTTGTGAGTTTGTGTTTTCTGAAAACGGTTGTGACTTCGATGAACGCTTTGATAAATATAATGTTTCCAACAACCATCTAGCTTATATTAACCCTCTAAACTTCAAAACGAATAGTGGTTTTGCAAAAATGAAAACTAACTAAAAGTGTCTAAAATCGACTGGAAATCACGAAATAAGGATTTCAAGTTTTGTTGTTTTTTCATGGTTATTTGCCAAATTTTGTGAGTTTATTCTGAAAACGGTTGTGACTTCGATGAACGCTTTGATAAATATAATGTTTCCAACACCCATCTAGCTTATATTAACCATCTAGACTTCAAAACGAATAGTGGTTTTGCAAAAATGAAAACTACCTAAAAGTGTCTAAAATCGACTGGAAATCACGAAATAAGCATTTTCAAGTTTTGTTGCTTTTTCATGGTTATTTGCCAAATTTTGTGAGTTTGTGTTTTCTGAAAACGGTTGTGACTTCGATGAACGCTTTGATAAATATAATGTTTCCAACAACCATCTAGCTTATATTAACCCTCTAAACTTCAAAACGAATAGTGGTTTTGCAAAAATGAAAACTAACTAAAAGTGTCTAAAATCGACTGGAAATCACGAAATAAGGATTTCAAGTTTTGTTGTTTTTTCATGGTTATTTGCCAAATTTTGTGAGTTTATTCTGAAAACGGTTGTGACTTCGATGAACGCTTTGATAAATATAATGTTTTCAAACCCCATCTAGCTTATATTAACCATCTAGACTTCAAAACGAATAGTGGTTTTGCAAAAATGAAAACTACCTAAAAGTGTCTAAAATCGACTGGAAATCACGAAATAAGCATTTTCAAGTTTTGTTGCTTTTTCATGGTTATTTGCCAAATTTTGTGAGTTTGTGTTTTCTGAAAACGGTTGTGACTTCGATGAACGCTTTGATAAATATAATGTTTCCAACACCCATCTAGCTTATATTAACCATCTAGACTTCAAAACGAATAGTGGTTTTGCAAAAATGAAAACTACATAAAGTGTCTAAAATCGACTGGAAATCACGAAATAAGCATTTTCAAGTTTTGTTGCTTTTTCATGGTTATTTGCCAAATTTTGTGAGTTTGTGTTTTCTGAAAACGGTTGTGACTTCGATGAACGCTTTGATAAATATAATGTTTCCAACACCCATCTAGCTTATATTAACCATCTAGACTTCAAAACGAATAGTGGTTTTGCAAAAATGAAAACTACCTAAAAGTGTCTAAAATCGACTGGAAATCACGAAATAAGCATTTTCAAGTTTTGTTGCTTTTTCATGGTTATTTGCCAAATTTTGTGAGTTTGTGTTTTCTGAAAATGGTTGTGACTTCGTTGAAATCTTTGATAAATATAATGTTTTCAACAACCATCTAGCTTATATTAACCATCTAGACTTCAAAACGAATAGTGGTTTTGCAAAAATGAAAACTACACCTAAAAGTGTCTAAAATCGACTGGAAATCACGAAATAAGCATTTTCAAGTTTTGTTGCTTTTTCATGGTTATTTGCCAAATTTTGTGAGTTTGTGTTTTCTGAAAACGGTTGTGACTTCGATGAACGCTTTGATAAATATAATGTTTCCAACACCCATCTAGCTTATATTAACCATCTAGACTTCAAAACGAATAGTGGTTTTGCAAAAATGAAAACTACCTAAAAGTGTCTAAAATCGACTGGAAATCACGAAATAAGCATTTTCAAGTTTTGTTGCTTTTTCATGGTTATTTGCCAAACTTTGTGAGTTTGTGTTTTCTGAAAACGGTTGTGACTTCGATGAACGCTTTGATAAATATAATGTTTCCAACACCCATCTAGCTTATATTAACCATCTAGACTTCAAAACGAATAGTGGTTTTGCAAAAATGAAAACTACCTAAAAGTGTCTAAAATCGACTGGAAATCACGAAATAAGGATTTCAAGTTTTGTTGTTTTTTCATGGTTATTTGCCAAATTTTGTGAGTTTATTCTGAAAACGGTTGTGACTTCGATGAACGCTTTGATAAATATAATGTTTTCAAACCCCATCTAGCTTATATTAACCATCTAGACTTCAAAACGAATAGTGGTTTTGCAAAAATGAAAACTACCTAAAAGTGTCTAAAATCGACTGGAAATCACGAAATAAGCATTTTCAAGTTTTGTTGCTTTTTCATGGTTATTTGCCAAATTTTGTGAGTTTGTGTTTTCTGAAAACGGTTGTGACTTCGATGAACGCTTTGATAAATATAATGTTTCCAACACCCATCTAGCTTATATTAACCATCTAGACTTCAAAACGAATAGTGGTTTTGCAAAAATGAAAACTACCTAAAAGTGTCTAAAATCGACTGGAAATCACGAAATAAGCATTTTCAAGTTTTGTTGCTTTTTCATGGTTATTTGCCAAACTTTGTGAGTTTGTGTTTTCTGAAAACGGTTGTGACTTCGATGAACGCTTTGATAAATATAATGTTTCCAACAACCATCTAGACTTCAAAACGAATAGTGGTTTTGCAAAAATGAAAACTACCTAAAAGTGTCTAAAATCGACTGGAAATCACGAAATAAGCATTTTCAAGTTTTGTTGCTTTTTCATGGTTATTTGCCAAATTTTGTGAGTTTGTGTTTTCTGAAAACGGTTGTGACTTCGATGAACGCTTTGATAAATATAATGTTTCCAACAACCATCTAGCTTATATTAACCCTCTAAACTTCAAAACGAATAGTGGTTTTGCAAAAATGAAAACTACCTAAAAGTGTCTAAAATCGACTGGAAATCACGAAATAAGCATTTTCAAGTTTTGTTGCTTTTTCATGGTTATTTGCCAAATTTTGTGAGTTTGTGTTTTCTGAAAACGGTTGTGACTTCGATGAACGCTTTGATAAATATAATGTTTCCAACACCCATCTAGCTTATATTAACCATCTAGACTTCAAAACGAATAGTGGTTTTGCAAAAATGAAAACTACCTAAAAGTGTCTAAAATCGACTGGAAATCACGAAATAAGCATTTTCAAGTTTTGTTGCTTTTTCATGGTTATTTGCCAAATTTTGTGAGTTTGTGTTTTCTGAAAACGGTTGTGACTTCGATGAACGCTTTGATAAATATAATGTTTCCAACAACCATCTAGCTTATATTAACCCTCTAAACTTCAAAACGAATAGTGGTTTTGCAAAAATGAAAACTAACTAAAAGTGTCTAAAATCGACTGGAAATCACGAAATAAGGATTTCAAGTTTTGTTGTTTTTTCATGGTTATTTGCCAAATTTTGTGAGTTTATTCTGAAAACGGTTGTGACTTCGATGAACGCTTTGATAAATATAATGTTTTCAAACCCCATCTAGCTTATATTAACCATCTAGACTTCAAAACGAATAGTGGTTTTGCAAAAATGAAAACTACCTAAAAGTGTCTAAAATCGACTGGAAATCACGAAATAAGCATTTTCAAGTTTTGTTGCTTTTTCATGGTTATTTGCCAAATTTTGTGAGTTTGTGTTTTCTGAAAACGGTTGTGACTTCGATGAACGCTTTGATAAATATAATGTTTCCAACACCCATCTAGCTTATATTAACCATCTAGACTTCAAAACGAATAGTGGTTTTGCAAAAATGAAAACTACCTAAAAGTGTCTAAAATCGACTGGAAATCACGAAATAAGCATTTTCAAGTTTTGTTGCTTTTTCATGGTTATTTGCCAAACTTTGTGAGTTTGTGTTTTCTGAAAACGGTTGTGACTTCGATGAACGCTTTGATAAATATAATGTTTCCAACACCCATCTAGCTTATATTAACCATCTAGACTTCAAAACGAATAGTGGTTTTGCAAAAATGAAAACTACCTAAAAGTGTCTAAAATCGACTGGAAATCACGAAATAAGCATTTTCAAGTTTTGTTGCTTTTTCATGGTTATTTGCCAAATTTTGTGAGTTTGTGTTTTCTGAAAACGGTTGTGACTTCGATGAACGCTTTGATAAATATAATGTTTCCAACAACCATCTAGCTTATATTAACCCTCTAAACTTCAAAACGAATAGTGGTTTTGCAAAAATGAAAACTAACTAAAAGTGTCTAAAATCGACTGGAAATCACGAAATAAGGATTTCAAGTTTTGTTGTTTTTTCATGGTTATTTGCCAAATTTTGTGAGTTTATTCTGAAAACGGTTGTGACTTCGATGAACGCTTTGATAAATATAATGTTTCCAACACCCATCTAGCTTATATTAACCATCTAGACTTCAAAACGAATAGTGGTTTTGCAAAAATGAAAACTACCTAAAAGTGTCTAAAATCGACTGGAAATCACGAAATAAGCATTTTCAAGTTTTGTTGCTTTTTCATGGTTATTTGCCAAATTTTGTGAGTTTGTGTTTTCTGAAAACGGTTGTGACTTCGATGAACGCTTTGATAAATATAATGTTTCCAACAACCATCTAGCTTATATTAACCCTCTAAACTTCAAAACGAATAGTGGTTTTGCAAAAATGAAAACTAACTAAAAGTGTCTAAAATCGACTGGAAATCACGAAATAAGGATTTCAAGTTTTGTTGTTTTTTCATGGTTATTTGCCAAATTTTGTGAGTTTATTCTGAAAACGGTTGTGACTTCGATGAACGCTTTGATAAATATAATGTTTTCAAACCCCATCTAGCTTATATTAACCATCTAGACTTCAAAACGAATAGTGGTTTTGCAAAAATGAAAACTACCTAAAAGTGTCTAAAATCGACTGGAAATCACGAAATAAGCATTTTCAAGTTTTGTTGCTTTTTCATGGTTATTTGCCAAATTTTGTGAGTTTGTGTTTTCTGAAAACGGTTGTGACTTCGATGAACGCTTTGATAAATATAATGTTTCCAACACCCATCTAGCTTATATTAACCATCTAGACTTCAAAACGAATAGTGGTTTTGCAAAAATGAAAACTACATAAAGTGTCTAAAATCGACTGGAAATCACGAAATAAGCATTTTCAAGTTTTGTTGCTTTTTCATGGTTATTTGCCAAATTTTGTGAGTTTGTGTTTTCTGAAAACGGTTGTGACTTCGATGAACGCTTTGATAAATATAATGTTTCCAACACCCATCTAGCTTATATTAACCATCTAGACTTCAAAACGAATAGTGGTTTTGCAAAAATGAAAACTACCTAAAAGTGTCTAAAATCGACTGGAAATCACGAAATAAGCATTTTCAAGTTTTGTTGCTTTTTCATGGTTATTTGCCAAATTTTGTGAGTTTGTGTTTTCTGAAAATGGTTGTGACTTCGTTGAAATCTTTGATAAATATAATGTTTTCAACAACCATCTAGCTTATATTAACCATCTAGACTTCAAAACGAATAGTGGTTTTGCAAAAATGAAAACTACACCTAAAAGTGTCTAAAATCGACTGGAAATCACGAAATAAGCATTTTCAAGTTTTGTTGCTTTTTCATGGTTATTTGCCAAATTTTGTGAGTTTGTGTTTTCTGAAAACGGTTGTGACTTCGATGAACGCTTTGATAAATATAATGTTTCCAACACCCATCTAGCTTATATTAACCATCTAGACTTCAAAACGAATAGTGGTTTTGCAAAAATGAAAACTACCTAAAAGTGTCTAAAATCGACTGGAAATCACAAAATAAGCATTTTCAAGTTTTCTTGCTTTTTCATGGTTATTTGCCAAATTTTGTGAGTTTGTGTTTTCTGAAAACGGTTGTGACTTCGATGAACGCTTTGATAAATATAATGTTTCCAACAACCATCTAGCTTATATTAACCCTCTAAACTTCAAAACGAATAGTGGTTTTGCAAAAATGAAAACTAACTAAAAGTGTCTAAAATCGACTGGAAATCACGAAATAAGGATTTCAAGTTTTGTTGTTTTTTCATGGTTATTTGCCAAATTTTGTGAGTTTATTCTGAAAACGGTTGTGACTTCGATGAACGCTTTGATAAATATAATGTTTTCAAACCCCATCTAGCTTATATTAACCATCTAGACTTCAAAACGAATAGTGGTTTTGCAAAAATGAAAACTACCTAAAAGTGTCTAAAATCGACTGGAAATCACGAAATAAGCATTTTCAAGTTTTGTTGCTTTTTCATGGTTATTTGCCAAATTTTGTGAGTTTGTGTTTTCTGAAAACGGTTGTGACTTCGATGAACGCTTTGATAAATATAATGTTTCCAACACCCATCTAGCTTATATTAACCATCTAGACCTCAAAACGAATAGTGGTTTTGCAAAAATGAAAACTACCTAAAAGTGTCTAAAATCGACTGGAAATCACGAAATAAGCATTTTCAAGTTCTGTTGCTTTTTCATGGTTATTTGCCAAATTTTGTGAGTTTGTGTTTTCTGAAAACGGTTGTGACTTCGATGAACGCTTTGATAAATATAATGTTTCCAACACCCATCTAGCTTATATTAACCATCTAGACTTCAAAACGAATAGTGGTTTTGCAAAAATGAAAACTACCTAAAAGTGTCTAAAATCGACTGGAAATCACGAAATAAGCATTTTCAAGTTTTGTTGCTTTTTCATGGTTATTTGCCAAATTTTGTGAGTTTGTGTTTTCTGAAAACGGTTGTGACTTCGATGAACGCTTTGATAAATATAATGTTTCCAACAACCATCTAGCTTATATTAACCCTCTAAACTTCAAAACGAATAGTGGTTTTGCAAAAATGAAAACTACCTAAAAGTGTCTAAAATCGACTGGAAATCACGAAATAAGCATTTTCAAGTTTTGTTGCTTTTTCATGGTTATTTGCCAAATTTTGTGAGTTTGTGTTTTCTGAAAACGGTTGTGACTTCGATGAACGCTTTGATAAATATAATGTTTCCAACAACCATCTAGCTTATATTAACCCTCTAAACTTCAAAACGAATAGTGGTTTTGCAAAAATGAAAACTAACTAAAAGTGTCTAAAATCGACTGGAAATCACGAAATAAGGATTTCAAGTTTTGTTGTTTTTTCATGGTTATTTGCCAAATTTTGTGAGTTTATTCTGAAAACGGTTGTGACTTCGATGAACGCTTTGATAAATATAATGTTTTCAAACCCCATCTAGCTTATATTAACCATCTAGACTTCAAAACGAATAGTGGTTTTGCAAAAATGAAAACTACCTAAAAGTGTCTAAAATCGACTGTTTGTTGCTTTTTCATGGTTATTTGCCAAATTTTGTGAGTTTGTGTTTTCTGAAAACGGTTGTGACTTCGATGAACGCTTTGATAAATATAATGTTTCCAACACCCATCTAGCTTATATTAACCATCTAGACTTCAAAACGAATAGTGGTTTTGCAAAAATGAAAACTACCTAAAAGTGTCTAAAATCGACTGGAAATCACGAAATAAGCATTTTCAAGTTTTGTTGCTTTTTCATGGTTATTTGCCAAATTTTGTGAGTTTGTGTTTTCTGAAAACGGTTGTGACTTCGATGAACGCTTTGATAAATATAATGTTTCCAACAACCATCTAGCTTATATTAACCCTCTAAACTTCAAAACGAATAGTGGTTTTGCAAAAATGAAAACTAACTAAAAGTGTCTAAAATCGACTGGAAATCACGAAATAAGGATTTCAAGTTTTGTTGTTTTTTCATGGTTATTTGCCAAATTTTGTGAGTTTATTCTGAAAACGGTTGTGACTTCGATGAACGCTTTGATAAATATAATGTTTTCAAACCCCATCTAGCTTATATTAACCATCTAGACTTCAAAACGAATAGTGGTTTTGCAAAAATGAAAACTACCTAAAAGTGTCTAAAATCGACTGGAAATCACGAAATAAGCATTTTCAAGTTTTGTTGCTTTTTCATGGTTATTTGCCAAATTTTGTGAGTTTGTGTTTTCTGAAAACGGTTGTGACTTCGATGAACGCTTTGATAAATATAATGTTTCCAACACCCATCTAGCTTATATTAACCATCTAGACTTCAAAACGAATAGTGGTTTTGCAAAAATGAAAACTACCTAAAAGTGTCTAAAATCGACTGGAAATCACGAAATAAGCATTTTCAAGTTTTGTTGCTTTTTCATGGTTATTTGCCAAACTTTGTGAGTTTGTGTTTTCTGAAAACGGTTGTGACTTCGATGAACGCTTTGATAAATATAATGTTTCCAACACCCATCTAGCTTATATTAACCATCTAGACTTCAAAACGAATAGTGGTTTTGCAAAAATGAAAACTACCTAAAAGTGTCTAAAATCGACTGGAAATCACGAAATAAGCATTTTCAAGTTTTGTTGCTTTTTCATGGTTATTTGCCAAACTTTGTGAGTTTGTGTTTTCTGAAAACGGTTGTGACTTCGATGAACGCTTTGATAAATATAATGTTTCCAACACCCATCTAGCTTATATTAACCATCTAGACTTCAAAACGAATAGTGGTTTTGCAAAAATGAAAACTACCTAAAAGTGTCTAAAATCGACTGGAAATCACGAAATAAGCATTTTCAAGTTTTGTTGCTTTTTCATGGTTATTTGCCAAATTTTGTGAGTTTGTGTTTTCTGAAAACGGTTGTGACTTCGATGAACGCTTTGATAAATATAATGTTTCCAACACCCATCTAGCTTATATTAACCATCTAGACTTCAAAACGAATAGTGGTTTTGCAAAAATGAAAACTAACTAAAAGTGTCTAAAATCGACTGGAAATCACGAAATAAGCATTTTCAAGTTTTGTTGCTTTTTCATGGTTATTTGCCAAATTTTGTGAGTTTGTGTTTTCTGAAAACGGTTGTGACTTCGATGAACGCTTTGATAAATATAATGTTTCCAACACCCATCTAGCTTATATTAACCATCTAGACTTCAAAACGAATAGTAGTTTTGCAAAAATAAAAACTAACTAAAAGTGTCTAAAATCGACTGGAAATCACGAAATAAGCATTTTCAAGTTTTGTTGCTTTTTCATGGTTATTTGCCAAATTTTGTGAGTTTGTGTTTTCTGAAAACGGTTGTGACTTCGATGAACGCTTTGATAAATATAATGTTTCCAACACCCATCTAGCTTATATTAACCATCTAGACTTCAAAACGAATAGTGGTTTTGCAAAAATGAAAACTACATAAAGTGTCTAAAATCGACTGGAAATCACGAAATAAGCATTTTCAAGTTTTGTTGCTTTTTCATGGTTATTTGCCAAATTTTGTGAGTTTGTGTTTTCTGAAAACGGTTGTGACTTCGATGAACGCTTTGATAAATATAATGTTTCCAACACCCATCTAGCTTATATTAACCATCTAGACTTCAAAACGAATAGTGGTTTTGCAAAAATGAAAACTACACCTAAAAGTGTCTAAAATCGACTGGAAATCACGAAATAAGCATTTTCAAGTTTTGTTGCTTTTTCATGGTTATTTGCCAAATTTTGTGAGTTTGTGTTTTCTGAAAACGGTTGTGACTTCGATGAACGCTTTGATAAATATAATGTTTCCAACACCCATCTAGCTTATATTAACCATCTAGACTTCAAAACGAATAGTGGTTTTGCAAAAATGAAAACTACCTAAAAGTGTCTAAAATCGACTGGAAATCACGAAATAAGCATTTTCAAGTTTTGTTGCTTTTTCATGGTTATTTGCCAAACTTTGTGAGTTTGTGTTTTCTGAAAACGGTTGTGACTTCGATGAACGCTTTGATAAATATAATGTTTCCAACACCCATCTAGCTTATATTAACCATCTAGACTTCAAAACGAATAGTGGTTTTGCAAAAATGAAAACTACCTAAAAGTGTCTAAAATCGACTGGAAATCACAAAATAAGCATTTTCAAGTTTTCTTGCTTTTTCATGGTTATTTGCCAAATTTTGTGAGTTTGTGTTTTCTGAAAACGGTTGTGACTTCGATGAACGCTTTGATAAATATAATGTTTCCAACAACCATCTAGCTTATATTAACCCTCTAAACTTCAAAACGAATAGTGGTTTTGCAAAAATGAAAACTAACTAAAAGTGTCTAAAATCGACTGGAAATCACGAAATAAGGATTTCAAGTTTTGTTGTTTTTTCATGGTTATTTGCCAAATTTTGTGAGTTTATTCTGAAAACGGTTGTGACTTCGATGAACGCTTTGATAAATATAATGTTTTCAAACCCCATCTAGCTTATATTAACCATCTAGACTTCAAAACGAATAGTGGTTTTGCAAAAATGAAAACTACCTAAAAGTGTCTAAAATCGACTGGAAATCACGAAATAAGCATTTTCAAGTTTTGTTGCTTTTTCATGGTTATTTGCCAAATTTTGTGAGTTTGTGTTTTCTGAAAACGGTTGTGACTTCGATGAACGCTTTGATAAATATAATGTTTCCAACACCCATCTAGCTTATATTAACCATCTAGACCTCAAAACGAATAGTGGTTTTGCAAAAATGAAAACTACCTAAAAGTGTCTAAAATCTACTGGAAATCACGAAATAAGCATTTTCAAGTTCTGTTGCTTTTTCATGGTTATTTGCCAAATTTTGTGAGTTTGTGTTTTCTGAAAACGGTTGTGACTTCGATGAACGCTTTGATAAATATAATGTTTCCAACACCCATCTAGCTTATATTAACCATCTAGACTTCAAAACGAATAGTGGTTTTGCAAAAATGAAAACTACCTAAAAGTGTCTAAAATCGACTGGAAATCACGAAATAAGCATTTTCAAGTTTTGTTGCTTTTTCATGGTTATTTGCCAAATTTTGTGAGTTTGTGTTTTCTGAAAACGGTTGTGACTTCGATGAACGCTTTGATAAATATAATGTTTCCAACAACCATCTAGCTTATATTAACCCTCTAAACTTCAAAACGAATAGTGGTTTTGCAAAAATGAAAACTACCTAAAAGTGTCTAAAATCGACTGGAAATCACGAAATAAGCATTTTCAAGTTTTGTTGCTTTTTCATGGTTATTTGCCAAATTTTGTGAGTTTGTGTTTTCTGAAAACGGTTGTGACTTCGATGAACGCTTTGATAAATATAATGTTTCCAACAACCATCTAGCTTATATTAACCCTCTAAACTTCAAAACGAATAGTGGTTTTGCAAAAATGAAAACTAACTAAAAGTGTCTAAAATCGACTGGAAATCACGAAATAAGGATTTCAAGTTTTGTTGTTTTTTCATGGTTATTTGCCAAATTTTGTGAGTTTATTCTGAAAACGGTTGTGACTTCGATGAACGCTTTGATAAATATAATGTTTTCAAACCCCATCTAGCTTATATTAACCATCTAGACTTCAAAACGAATAGTGGTTTTGCAAAAATGAAAACTACCTAAAAGTGTCTAAAATCGACTGGAAATCACGAAATAAGCATTTTCAAGTTTTGTTGCTTTTTCACGGTTATTTGCCAAATTTTGTGAGTTTGTGTTTTCTGAAAACGGTTGTGACTTCGATGAACGCTTTGATAAATATAATGTTTCCAACACCCATCTAGCTTATATTAACCATCTAGACCTCAAAACGAATAGTGGTTTTGCAAAAATGAAAACTACCTAAAAGTGTCTAAAATCGACTGGAAATCACGAAATAAGCATTTTCAAGTTCTGTTGCTTTTTCATGGTTATTTGCCAAATTTTGTGAGTTTGTGTTTTCTGAAAACGGTTGTGACTTCGATGAACGCTTTGATAAATATAATGTTTCCAACACCCATCTAGCTTATATTAACCATCTAGACTTCAAAACGAATAGTGGTTTTGCAAAAATGAAAACTACCTAAAAGTGTCTAAAATCGACTGGAAATCACGAAATAAGCATTTTCAAGTTTTGTTGCTTTTTCATGGTTATTTGCCAAATTTTGTGAGTTTGTGTTTTCTGAAAACGGTTGTGACTTCGATGAACGCTTTGATAAATATAATGTTTCCAACAACCATCTAGCTTATATTAACCCTCTAAACTTCAAAACGAATAGTGGTTTTGCAAAAATGAAAACTACCTAAAAGTGTCTAAAATCGACTGGAAATCACGAAATAAGCATTTTCAAGTTTTGTTGCTTTTTCATGGTTATTTGCCAAATTTTGTGAGTTTGTGTTTTCTGAAAACGGTTGTGACTTCGATGAACGCTTTGATAAATATAATGTTTCCAACAACCATCTAGCTTATATTAACCCTCTAAACTTCAAAACGAATAGTGGTTTTGCAAAAATGAAAACTACCTAAAAGTGTCTAAAATCGACTGGAAATCACGAAATAAGCATTTTCAAGTTTTGTTGCTTTTTCATGGTTATTTGCCAAATTTTGTGAGTTTGTGTTTTCTGAAAACGGTTGTGACTTCGATGAACGCTTTGATAAATATAATGTTTCCAACACCCATCTAGCTTATATTAACCATCTAGACTTCAAAACGAATAGTGGTTTTGCAAAAATGAAAACTACCTAAAAGTGTCTAAAATCGACTGGAAATCACGAAATAAGCATTTTCAAGTTTTGTTGCTTTTTCATGGTTATTTGCCAAATTTTGTGAGTTTGTGTTTTCTGAAAACGGTTGTGACTTCGATGAACGCTTTGATAAATATAATGTTTCCAACAACCATCTAGCTTATATTAACCCTCTAAACTTCAAAACGAATAGTGGTTTTGCAAAAATGAAAACTAACTAAAAGTGTCTAAAATCGACTGGAAATCACGAAATAAGGATTTCAAGTTTTGTTGTTTTTTCATGGTTATTTGCCAAATTTTGTGAGTTTATTCTGAAAACGGTTGTGACTTCGATGAACGCTTTGATAAATATAATGTTTTCAAACCCCATCTAGCTTATATTAACCATCTAGACTTCAAAACGAATAGTGGTTTTGCAAAAATGAAAACTACCTAAAAGTGTCTAAAATCGACTGGAAATCACGAAATAAGCATTTTCAAGTTTTGTTGCTTTTTCATGGTTATTTGCCAAATTTTGTGAGTTTGTGTTTTCTGAAAACGGTTGTGACTTCGATGAACGCTTTGATAAATATAATGTTTCCAACACCCATCTAGCTTATATTAACCATCTAGACTTCAAAACGAATAGTGGTTTTGCAAAAATGAAAACTACCTAAAAGTGTCTAAAATCGACTGGAAATCACGAAATAAGCATTTTCAAGTTTTGTTGCTTTTTCATGGTTATTTGCCAAACTTTGTGAGTTTGTGTTTTCTGAAAACGGTTGTGACTTCGATGAACGCTTTGATAAATATAATGTTTCCAACACCCATCTAGCTTATATTAACCATCTAGACTTCAAAACGAATAGTGGTTTTGCAAAAATGAAAACTACCTAAAAGTGTCTAAAATCGACTGGAAATCACGAAATAAGCATTTTCAAGTTTTGTTGCTTTTTCATGGTTATTTGCCAAATTTTGTGAGTTTGTGTTTTCTGAAAACGGTTGTGACTTCGATGAACGCTTTGATAAATATAATGTTTCCAACAACCATCTAGCTTATATTAACCCTCTAAACTTCAAAACGAATAGTGGTTTTGCAAAAATGAAAACTAACTAAAAGTGTCTAAAATCGACTGGAAATCACGAAATAAGGATTTCAAGTTTTGTTGTTTTTTCATGGTTATTTGCCAAATTTTGTGAGTTTATTCTGAAAACGGTTGTGACTTCGATGAACGCTTTGATAAATATAATGTTTCCAACACCCATCTAGCTTATATTAACCATCTAGACTTCAAAACGAATAGTGGTTTTGCAAAAATGAAAACTACCTAAAAGTGTCTAAAATCGACTGGAAATCACGAAATAAGCATTTTCAAGTTTTGTTGCTTTTTCATGGTTATTTGCCAAATTTTGTGAGTTTGTGTTTTCTGAAAACGGTTGTGACTTCGATGAACGCTTTGATAAATATAATGTTTCCAACAACCATCTAGCTTATATTAACCCTCTAAACTTCAAAACGAATAGTGGTTTTGCAAAAATGAAAACTAACTAAAAGTGTCTAAAATCGACTGGAAATCACGAAATAAGGATTTCAAGTTTTGTTGTTTTTTCATGGTTATTTGCCAAATTTTGTGAGTTTATTCTGAAAACGGTTGTGACTTCGATGAACGCTTTGATAAATATAATGTTTTCAAACCCCATCTAGCTTATATTAACCATCTAGACTTCAAAACGAATAGTGGTTTTGCAAAAATGAAAACTACCTAAAAGTGTCTAAAATCGACTGGAAATCACGAAATAAGCATTTTCAAGTTTTGTTGCTTTTTCATGGTTATTTGCCAAATTTTGTGAGTTTGTGTTTTCTGAAAACGGTTGTGACTTCGATGAACGCTTTGATAAATATAATGTTTCCAACACCCATCTAGCTTATATTAACCATCTAGACTTCAAAACGAATAGTGGTTTTGCAAAAATGAAAACTACATAAAGTGTCTAAAATCGACTGGAAATCACGAAATAAGCATTTTCAAGTTTTGTTGCTTTTTCATGGTTATTTGCCAAATTTTGTGAGTTTGTGTTTTCTGAAAACGGTTGTGACTTCGATGAACGCTTTGATAAATATAATGTTTCCAACACCCATCTAGCTTATATTAACCATCTAGACTTCAAAACGAATAGTGGTTTTGCAAAAATGAAAACTACCTAAAAGTGTCTAAAATCGACTGGAAATCACGAAATAAGCATTTTCAAGTTTTGTTGCTTTTTCATGGTTATTTGCCAAATTTTGTGAGTTTGTGTTTTCTGAAAATGGTTGTGACTTCGTTGAAATCTTTGATAAATATAATGTTTTCAACAACCATCTAGCTTATATTAACCATCTAGACTTCAAAACGAATAGTGGTTTTGCAAAAATGAAAACTACACCTAAAAGTGTCTAAAATCGACTGGAAATCACGAAATAAGCATTTTCAAGTTTTGTTGCTTTTTCATGGTTATTTGCCAAATTTTGTGAGTTTGTGTTTTCTGAAAACGGTTGTGACTTCGATGAACGCTTTGATAAATATAATGTTTCCAACACCCATCTAGCTTATATTAACCATCTAGACTTCAAAACGAATAGTGGTTTTGCAAAAATGAAAACTACCTAAAAGTGTCTAAAATCGACTGGAAATCACAAAATAAGCATTTTCAAGTTTTCTTGCTTTTTCATGGTTATTTGCCAAATTTTGTGAGTTTGTGTTTTCTGAAAACGGTTGTGACTTCGATGAACGCTTTGATAAATATAATGTTTCCAACAACCATCTAGCTTATATTAACCCTCTAAACTTCAAAACGAATAGTGGTTTTGCAAAAATGAAAACTAACTAAAAGTGTCTAAAATCGACTGGAAATCACGAAATAAGGATTTCAAGTTTTGTTGTTTTTTCATGGTTATTTGCCAAATTTTGTGAGTTTATTCTGAAAACGGTTGTGACTTCGATGAACGCTTTGATAAATATAATGTTTTCAAACCCCATCTAGCTTATATTAACCATCTAGACTTCAAAACGAATAGTGGTTTTGCAAAAATGAAAACTACCTAAAAGTGTCTAAAATCGACTGGAAATCACGAAATAAGCATTTTCAAGTTTTGTTGCTTTTTCATGGTTATTTGCCAAATTTTGTGAGTTTGTGTTTTCTGAAAACGGTTGTGACTTCGATGAACGCTTTGATAAATATAATGTTTCCAACACCCATCTAGCTTATATTAACCATCTAGACCTCAAAACGAATAGTGGTTTTGCAAAAATGAAAACTACCTAAAAGTGTCTAAAATCGACTGGAAATCACGAAATAAGCATTTTCAAGTTCTGTTGCTTTTTCATGGTTATTTGCCAAATTTTGTGAGTTTGTGTTTTCTGAAAACGGTTGTGACTTCGATGAACGCTTTGATAAATATAATGTTTCCAACACCCATCTAGCTTATATTAACCATCTAGACTTCAAAACGAATAGTGGTTTTGCAAAAATGAAAACTACCTAAAAGTGTCTAAAATCGACTGGAAATCACGAAATAAGCATTTTCAAGTTTTGTTGCTTTTTCATGGTTATTTGCCAAATTTTGTGAGTTTGTGTTTTCTGAAAACGGTTGTGACTTCGATGAACGCTTTGATAAATATAATGTTTCCAACAACCATCTAGCTTATATTAACCCTCTAAACTTCAAAACGAATAGTGGTTTTGCAAAAATGAAAACTACCTAAAAGTGTCTAAAATCGACTGGAAATCACGAAATAAGCATTTTCAAGTTTTGTTGCTTTTTCATGGTTATTTGCCAAATTTTGTGAGTTTGTGTTTTCTGAAAACGGTTGTGACTTCGATGAACGCTTTGATAAATATAATGTTTCCAACAACCATCTAGCTTATATTAACCCTCTAAACTTCAAAACGAATAGTGGTTTTGCAAAAATGAAAACTAACTAAAAGTGTCTAAAATCGACTGGAAATCACGAAATAAGGATTTCAAGTTTTGTTGTTTTTTCATGGTTATTTGCCAAATTTTGTGAGTTTATTCTGAAAACGGTTGTGACTTCGATGAACGCTTTGATAAATATAATGTTTTCAAACCCCATCTAGCTTATATTAACCATCTAGACTTCAAAACGAATAGTGGTTTTGCAAAAATGAAAACTACCTAAAAGTGTCTAAAATCGACTGTTTGTTGCTTTTTCATGGTTATTTGCCAAATTTTGTGAGTTTGTGTTTTCTGAAAACGGTTGTGACTTCGATGAACGCTTTGATAAATATAATGTTTCCAACACCCATCTAGCTTATATTAACCATCTAGACTTCAAAACGAATAGTGGTTTTGCAAAAATGAAAACTACCTAAAAGTGTCTAAAATCGACTGGAAATCACGAAATAAGCATTTTCAAGTTTTGTTGCTTTTTCATGGTTATTTGCCAAATTTTGTGAGTTTGTGTTTTCTGAAAACGGTTGTGACTTCGATGAACGCTTTGATAAATATAATGTTTCCAACAACCATCTAGCTTATATTAACCCTCTAAACTTCAAAACGAATAGTGGTTTTGCAAAAATGAAAACTAACTAAAAGTGTCTAAAATCGACTGGAAATCACGAAATAAGGATTTCAAGTTTTGTTGTTTTTTCATGGTTATTTGCCAAATTTTGTGAGTTTATTCTGAAAACGGTTGTGACTTCGATGAACGCTTTGATAAATATAATGTTTTCAAACCCCATCTAGCTTATATTAACCATCTAGACTTCAAAACGAATAGTGGTTTTGCAAAAATGAAAACTACCTAAAAGTGTCTAAAATCGACTGGAAATCACGAAATAAGCATTTTCAAGTTTTGTTGCTTTTTCATGGTTATTTGCCAAATTTTGTGAGTTTGTGTTTTCTGAAAACGGTTGTGACTTCGATGAACGCTTTGATAAATATAATGTTTCCAACACCCATCTAGCTTATATTAACCATCTAGACTTCAAAACGAATAGTGGTTTTGCAAAAATGAAAACTACCTAAAAGTGTCTAAAATCGACTGGAAATCACGAAATAAGCATTTTCAAGTTTTGTTGCTTTTTCATGGTTATTTGCCAAACTTTGTGAGTTTGTGTTTTCTGAAAACGGTTGTGACTTCGATGAACGCTTTGATAAATATAATGTTTCCAACACCCATCTAGCTTATATTAACCATCTAGACTTCAAAACGAATAGTGGTTTTGCAAAAATGAAAACTACCTAAAAGTGTCTAAAATCGACTGGAAATCACGAAATAAGCATTTTCAAGTTTTGTTGCTTTTTCATGGTTATTTGCCAAACTTTGTGAGTTTGTGTTTTCTGAAAACGGTTGTGACTTCGATGAACGCTTTGATAAATATAATGTTTCCAACACCCATCTAGCTTATATTAACCATCTAGACTTCAAAACGAATAGTGGTTTTGCAAAAATGAAAACTACCTAAAAGTGTCTAAAATCGACTGGAAATCACGAAATAAGCATTTTCAAGTTTTGTTGCTTTTTCATGGTTATTTGCCAAATTTTGTGAGTTTGTGTTTTCTGAAAACGGTTGTGACTTCGATGAACGCTTTGATAAATATAATGTTTCCAACACCCATCTAGCTTATATTAACTATCTAGACTTCAAAACGAATAGTGGTTTTGCAAAAATGAAAACTACCTAAAAGTGTCTAAAATCGACTGAAAATCACGAAATAAGCATTTTCAAGTTTTGTTGCTTTTTCATGGTTATTTGCCAAATTTTGTGAGTTTGTGTTTTCTGAAAACGGTTGTGACTTCGATGAACGCTTTGATAAATATAATGTTTCCAACACCCATCTAGCTTATATTAACCATCTAGACTTCAAAACGAATAGTGGTTTTGCAAAAATGAAAACTACCTAAAAGTGTCTAAAATCGACTGGAAATCACGAAATAAGCATTTTCAAGTTTTGTTGCTTTTTCATGGTTATTTGCCAAATTTTGTGAGTTTGTGTTTTCTGAAAACGGTTGTGACTTCGATGAACGCTTTGATAAATATAATGTTTCCAACACCCATCTAGCTTATATTAACCATCTAGACCTCAAAACGAATAGTGGTTTTGCAAAAATGAAAACTACCTAAAAGTGTCTAAAATCGACTGGAAATCACGAAATAAGCATTTTCAAGTTCTGTTGCTTTTTCATGGTTATTTGCCAAATTTTGTGAGTTTGTGTTTTCTGAAAACGGTTGTGACTTCGATGAACGCTTTGATAAATATAATGTTTCCAACACCCATCTAGCTTATATTAACCATCTAGACTTCAAAACGAATAGTGGTTTTGCAAAAATGAAAACTACCTAAAAGTGTCTAAAATCGACTGGAAATCACGAAATAAGCATTTTCAAGTTTTGTTGCTTTTTCATGGTTATTTGCCAAATTTTGTGAGTTTGTGTTTTCTGAAAACGGTTGTGACTTCGACGAACGCTTTGATAAATATAATGTTTCCAACACCCATCTAGCTTATATTAACCATCTAGACTTCAAAACGAATAGTGGTTTTGCAAAAATGAAAACTAACTAAAAGTGTCTAAAATCGACTGGAAATCACGAAATAAGCATTTTCAAGTTTTGTTGCTTTTTCATGGTTATTTGCCAAATTTTGTGAGTTTGTGTTTTCTGAAAACGGTTGTGACTTCGATGAACGCTTTGATAAATATAATGTTTCCAACACCCATCTAGCTTATATTAACCATCTAGACTTCAAAACGAATAGTAGTTTTGCAAAAATAAAAACTAACTAAAAGTGTCTAAAATCGACTGGAAATCACGAAATAAGCATTTTCAAGTTTTGTTGCTTTTTCATGGTTATTTGCCAAACTTTGTGAGTTTGTGTTTTCTGAAAACGGTTGTGACTTCGATGAACGCTTTGATAAATATAATGTTTCCAACACCCATCTAGCTTATATTAACCATCTAGACTTCAAAACGAATAGTGGTTTTGCAAAAATGAAAACTACCTAAAAGTGTCTAAAATCGACTGGAAATCACGAAATAAGCATTTTCAAGTTTTGTTGCTTTTTCATGGTTATTTGCCAAATTTTGTGAGTTTGTGTTTTCTGAAAACGGTTGTGACTTCGATGAACGCTTTGATAAATATAATGTTTCCAACAACCATCTAGCTTATATTAACCCTCTAAACTTCAAAACGAATAGTGGTTTTGCAAAAATGAAAACTAACTAAAAGTGTCTAAAATCGACTGGAAATCACGAAATAAGGATTTCAAGTTTTGTTGTTTTTTCATGGTTATTTGCCAAATTTTGTGAGTTTATTCTGAAAACGGTTGTGACTTCGATGAACGCTTTGATAAATATAATGTTTCCAACACCCATCTAGCTTATATTAACCATCTAGACTTCAAAACGAATAGTGGTTTTGCAAAAATGAAAACTACCTAAAAGTGTCTAAAATCGACTGGAAATCACGAAATAAGCATTTTCAAGTTTTGTTGCTTTTTCATGGTTATTTGCCAAATTTTGTGAGTTTGTGTTTTCTGAAAACGGTTGTGACTTCGATGAACGCTTTGATAAATATAATGTTTCCAACAACCATCTAGCTTATATTAACCCTCTAAACTTCAAAACGAATAGTGGTTTTGCAAAAATGAAAACTAACTAAAAGTGTCTAAAATCGACTGGAAATCACGAAATAAGGATTTCAAGTTTTGTTGTTTTTTCATGGTTATTTGCCAAATTTTGTGAGTTTATTCTGAAAACGGTTGTGACTTCGATGAACGCTTTGATAAATATAATGTTTTCAAACCCCATCTAGCTTATATTAACCATCTAGACTTCAAAACGAATAGTGGTTTTGCAAAAATGAAAACTACCTAAAAGTGTCTAAAATCGACTGGAAATCACGAAATAAGCATTTTCAAGTTTTGTTGCTTTTTCATGGTTATTTGCCAAATTTTGTGAGTTTGTGTTTTCTGAAAACGGTTGTGACTTCGATGAACGCTTTGATAAATATAATGTTTCCAACACCCATCTAGCTTATATTAACCATCTAGACTTCAAAACGAATAGTGGTTTTGCAAAAATGAAAACTACATAAAGTGTCTAAAATCGACTGGAAATCACGAAATAAGCATTTTCAAGTTTTGTTGCTTTTTCATGGTTATTTGCCAAATTTTGTGAGTTTGTGTTTTCTGAAAACGGTTGTGACTTCGATGAACGCTTTGATAAATATAATGTTTCCAACACCCATCTAGCTTATATTAACCATCTAGACTTCAAAACGAATAGTGGTTTTGCAAAAATGAAAACTACCTAAAAGTGTCTAAAATCGACTGGAAATCACGAAATAAGCATTTTCAAGTTTTGTTGCTTTTTCATGGTTATTTGCCAAATTTTGTGAGTTTGTGTTTTCTGAAAATGGTTGTGACTTCGTTGAAATCTTTGATAAATATAATGTTTTCAACAACCATCTAGCTTATATTAACCATCTAGACTTCAAAACGAATAGTGGTTTTGCAAAAATGAAAACTACACCTAAAAGTGTCTAAAATCGACTGGAAATCACGAAATAAGCATTTTCAAGTTTTGTTGCTTTTTCATGGTTATTTGCCAAATTTTGTGAGTTTGTGTTTTCTGAAAACGGTTGTGACTTCGATGAACGCTTTGATAAATATAATGTTTCCAACACCCATCTAGCTTATATTAACCATCTAGACTTCAAAACGAATAGTGGTTTTGCAAAAATGAAAACTACCTAAAAGTGTCTAAAATCGACTGGAAATCACAAAATAAGCATTTTCAAGTTTTCTTGCTTTTTCATGGTTATTTGCCAAATTTTGTGAGTTTGTGTTTTCTGAAAACGGTTGTGACTTCGATGAACGCTTTGATAAATATAATGTTTCCAACAACCATCTAGCTTATATTAACCCTCTAAACTTCAAAACGAATAGTGGTTTTGCAAAAATGAAAACTAACTAAAAGTGTCTAAAATCGACTGGAAATCACGAAATAAGGATTTCAAGTTTTGTTGTTTTTTCATGGTTATTTGCCAAATTTTGTGAGTTTATTCTGAAAACGGTTGTGACTTCGATGAACGCTTTGATAAATATAATGTTTTCAAACCCCATCTAGCTTATATTAACCATCTAGACTTCAAAACGAATAGTGGTTTTGCAAAAATGAAAACTACCTAAAAGTGTCTAAAATCGACTGGAAATCACGAAATAAGCATTTTCAAGTTTTGTTGCTTTTTCATGGTTATTTGCCAAATTTTGTGAGTTTGTGTTTTCTGAAAACGGTTGTGACTTCGATGAACGCTTTGATAAATATAATGTTTCCAACACCCATCTAGCTTATATTAACCATCTAGACCTCAAAACGAATAGTGGTTTTGCAAAAATGAAAACTACCTAAAAGTGTCTAAAATCGACTGGAAATCACGAAATAAGCATTTTCAAGTTCTGTTGCTTTTTCATGGTTATTTGCCAAATTTTGTGAGTTTGTGTTTTCTGAAAACGGTTGTGACTTCGATGAACGCTTTGATAAATATAATGTTTCCAACACCCATCTAGCTTATATTAACCATCTAGACTTCAAAACGAATAGTGGTTTTGCAAAAATGAAAACTACCTAAAAGTGTCTAAAATCGACTGGAAATCACGAAATAAGCATTTTCAAGTTTTGTTGCTTTTTCATGGTTATTTGCCAAATTTTGTGAGTTTGTGTTTTCTGAAAACGGTTGTGACTTCGATGAACGCTTTGATAAATATAATGTTTCCAACAACCATCTAGCTTATATTAACCCTCTAAACTTCAAAACGAATAGTGGTTTTGCAGAAATGAAAACTACCTAAAAGTGTCTAAAATCGACTGGAAATCACGAAATAAGCATTTTCAAGTTTTGTTGCTTTTTCATGGTTATTTGCCAAATTTTGTGAGTTTGTGTTTTCTGAAAACGGTTGTGACTTCGATGAACGCTTTGATAAATATAATGTTTCCAACAACCATCTAGCTTATATTAACCCTCTAAACTTCAAAACGAATAGTGGTTTTGCAAAAATGAAAACTAACTAAAAGTGTCTAAAATCGACTGGAAATCACGAAATAAGGATTTCAAGTTTTGTTGTTTTTTCATGGTTATTTGCCAAATTTTGTGAGTTTATTCTGAAAACGGTTGTGACTTCGATGAACGCTTTGATAAATATAATGTTTTCAAACCCCATCTAGCTTATATTAACCATCTAGACTTCAAAACGAATAGTGGTTTTGCAAAAATGAAAACTACCTAAAAGTGTCTAAAATCGACTGTTTGTTGCTTTTTCATGGTTATTTGCCAAATTTTGTGAGTTTGTGTTTTCTGAAAACGGTTGTGACTTCGATGAACGCTTTGATAAATATAATGTTTCCAACACCCATCTAGCTTATATTAACCATCTAGACTTCAAAACGAATAGTGGTTTTGCAAAAATGAAAACTACCTAAAAGTGTCTAAAATCGACTGGAAATCACGAAATAAGCATTTTCAAGTTTTGTTGCTTTTTCATGGTTATTTGCCAAATTTTGTGAGTTTGTGTTTTCTGAAAACGGTTGTGACTTCGATGAACGCTTTGATAAATATAATGTTTCCAACAACCATCTAGCTTATATTAACCCTCTAAACTTCAAAACGAATAGTGGTTTTGCAAAAATGAAAACTAACTAAAAGTGTCTAAAATCGACTGGAAATCACGAAATAAGGATTTCAAGTTTTGTTGTTTTTTCATGGTTATTTGCCAAATTTTGTGAGTTTATTCTGAAAACGGTTGTGACTTCGATGAACGCTTTGATAAATATAATGTTTTCAAACCCCATCTAGCTTATATTAACCATCTAGACTTCAAAACGAATAGTGGTTTTGCAAAAATGAAAACTACCTAAAAGTGTCTAAAATCGACTGGAAATCACGAAATAAGCATTTTCAAGTTTTGTTGCTTTTTCATGGTTATTTGCCAAATTTTGTGAGTTTGTGTTTTCTGAAAACGGTTGTGACTTCGATGAACGCTTTGATAAATATAATGTTTCCAACACCCATCTAGCTTATATTAACCATCTAGACTTCAAAACGAATAGTGGTTTTGCAAAAATGAAAACTACCTAAAAGTGTCTAAAATCGACTGGAAATCACGAAATAAGCATTTTCAAGTTTTGTTGCTTTTTCATGGTTATTTGCCAAACTTTGTGAGTTTGTGTTTTCTGAAAACGGTTGTGACTTCGATGAACGCTTTGATAAATATAATGTTTCCAACACCCATCTAGCTTATATTAACCATCTAGACTTCAAAACGAATAGTGGTTTTGCAAAAATGAAAACTACCTAAAAGTGTCTAAAATCGACTGGAAATCACGAAATAAGCATTTTCAAGTTTTGTTGCTTTTTCATGGTTATTTGCCAAACTTTGTGAGTTTGTGTTTTCTGAAAACGGTTGTGACTTCGATGAACGCTTTGATAAATATAATGTTTCCAACACCCATCTAGCTTATATTAACCATCTAGACTTCAAAACGAATAGTGGTTTTGCAAAAATGAAAACTACCTAAAAGTGTCTAAAATCGACTGGAAATCACGAAATAAGCATTTTCAAGTTTTGTTGCTTTTTCATGGTTATTTGCCAAATTTTGTGAGTTTGTGTTTTCTGAAAACGGTTGTGACTTCGATGAACGCTTTGATAAATATAATGTTTCCAACACCCATCTAGCTTATATTAACTATCTAGACTTCAAAACGAATAGTGGTTTTGCAAAAATGAAAACTACCTAAAAGTGTCTAAAATCGACTGAAAATCACGAAATAAGCATTTTCAAGTTTTGTTGCTTTTTCATGGTTATTTGCCAAATTTTGTGAGTTTGTGTTTTCTGAAAACGGTTGTGACTTCGATGAACGCTTTGATAAATATAATGTTTCCAACACCCATCTAGCTTATATTAACCATCTAGACTTCAAAACGAATAGTGGTTTTGCAAAAATGAAAACTACCTAAAAGTGTCTAAAATCGACTGGAAATCACGAAATAAGCATTTTCAAGTTTTGTTGCTTTTTCATGGTTATTTGCCAAATTTTGTGAGTTTGTGTTTTCTGAAAACGGTTGTGACTTCGATGAACGCTTTGATAAATATAATGTTTCCAACACCCATCTAGCTTATATTAACCATCTAGACCTCAAAACGAATAGTGGTTTTGCAAAAATGAAAACTACCTAAAAGTGTCTAAAATCGACTGGAAATCACGAAATAAGCATTTTCAAGTTCTGTTGCTTTTTCATGGTTATTTGCCAAATTTTGTGAGTTTGTGTTTTCTGAAAACGGTTGTGACTTCGATGAACGCTTTGATAAATATAATGTTTCCAACACCCATCTAGCTTATATTAACCATCTAGACTTCAAAACGAATAGTGGTTTTGCAAAAATGAAAACTACCTAAAAGTGTCTAAAATCGACTGGAAATCACGAAATAAGCATTTTCAAGTTTTGTTGCTTTTTCATGGTTATTTGCCAAATTTTGTGAGTTTGTGTTTTCTGAAAACGGTTGTGACTTCGACGAACGCTTTGATAAATATAATGTTTCCAACACCCATCTAGCTTATATTAACCATCTAGACTTCAAAACGAATAGTGGTTTTGCAAAAATGAAAACTAACTAAAAGTGTCTAAAATCGACTGGAAATCACGAAATAAGCATTTTCAAGTTTTGTTGCTTTTTCATGGTTATTTGCCAAATTTTGTGAGTTTGTGTTTTCTGAAAACGGTTGTGACTTCGATGAACGCTTTGATAAATATAATGTTTCCAACACCCATCTAGCTTATATTAACCATCTAGACTTCAAAACGAATAGTAGTTTTGCAAAAATAAAAACTAACTAAAAGTGTCTAAAATCGACTGGAAATCACGAAATAAGCATTTTCAAGTTTTGTTGCTTTTTCATGGTTATTTGCCAAATTTTGTGAGTTTGTGTTTTCTGAAAACGGTTGTGACTTCGATGAACGCTTTGATAAATATAATGTTTCCAACACCCATCTAGCTTATATTAACCATCTAGACTTCAAAACGAATAGTGGTTTTGCAAAAATGAAAACTAACTAAAAGTGTCTAAAATCGACTGGAAATCACGAAATAAGCATTTTCAAGTTTTGTTGCTTTTTCATGGTTATTTGCCAAATTTTGTGAGTTTGTGTTTTCTGAAAACGGTTGTGACTTCGATGAACGCTTTGATAAATATAATGTTTCCAACACCCATCTAGCTTATATTAACCATCTAGACTTCAAAACGAATAGTGGTTTTGCAAAAATGAAAACTACCTAAAAGTGTCTAAAATCGACTGAAAATCACGAAATAAGCATTTTCAAGTTTTGTTGCTTTTTCATGGTTATTTGCCAAATTTTGTGAGTTTGTGTTTTCTGAAAACGGTTGTGACTTCGATGAACGCTTTGATAAATATAATGTTTCCAACACCCATCTAGCTTATATTAACCATCTAGACTTCAAAACGAATAGTGGTTTTGCAAAAATGAAAACTACCTAAAAGTGTCTAAAATCGACTGGAAATCACGAAATAAGCATTTTCAAGTTTTGTTGCTTTTTCATGGTTATTTGCCAAACTTTGTGAGTTTGTGTTTTCTGAAAACGGTTGTGACTTCGATGAACGCTTTGATAAATATAATGTTTCCAACACCCATCTAGCTTATATTAACCATCTAGACTTCAAAACGAATAGTGGTTTTGCAAAAATGAAAACTACCTAAAAGTGTCTAAAATCGACTGGAAATCACGAAATAAGCATTTTCAAGTTTTCTTGCTTTTTCATGGTTATTTGCCAAATTTTGTGAGTTTGTGTTTTCTGAAAACGGTTGTGACTTCGATGAACGCTTTGATAAATATAATGTTTCCAACAACCATCTAGCTTATATTAACCCTCTAAACTTCAAAACGAATAGTGGTTTTGCAAAAATGAAAACTAACTAAAAGTGTCTAAAATCGACTGGAAATCACGAAATAAGGATTTCAAGTTTTGTTGTTTTTTCATGGTTATTTGCCAAATTTTGTGAGTTTATTCTGAAAACGGTTGTGACTTCGATGAACGCTTTGATAAATATAATGTTTTCAAACCCCATCTAGCTTATATTAACCATCTAGACTTCAAAACGAATAGTGGTTTTGCAAAAATGAAAACTACCTAAAAGTGTCTAAAATCGACTGGAAATCACGAAATAAGCATTTTCAAGTTTTGTTGCTTTTTCATGGTTATTTGCCAAACTTTGTGAGTTTGTGTTTTCTGAAAACGGTTGTGACTTCGATGAACGCTTTGATAAATATAATGTTTCCAACACCCATCTAGCTTATATTAACCATCTAGACTTCAAAACGAATAGTGGTTTTGCAAAAATGAAAACTACCTAAAAGTGTCTAAAATCGACTGGAAATCACGAAATAAGCATTTTCAAGTTTTGTTGCTTTTTCATGGTTATTTGCCAAATTTTGTGAGTTTGTGTTTTCTGAAAACGGTTGTGACTTCGATGAACGCTTTGATAAATATAATGTTTCCAACAACCATCTAGCTTATATTAACCCTCTAAACTTCAAAACGAATAGTGGTTTTGCAAAAATGAAAACTACCTAAAAGTGTCTAAAATCGACTGGAAATCACGAAATAAGCATTTTCAAGTTTTGTTGCTTTTTCATGGTTATTTGCCAAATTTTGTGAGTTTGTGTTTTCTGAAAACGGTTGTGACTTCGATGAACGCTTTGATAAATATAATGTTTCCAACAACCATCTAGCTTATATTAACCCTCTAAACTTCAAAACGAATAGTGGTTTTGCAAAAATGAAAACTAACTAAAAGTGTCTAAAATCGACTGGAAATCACGAAATAAGGATTTCAAGTTTTGTTGTTTTTTCATGGTTATTTGCCAAATTTTGTGAGTTTATTCTGAAAACGGTTGTGACTTCGATGAACGCTTTGATAAATATAATGTTTTCAAACCCCATCTAGCTTATATTAACCATCTAGACTTCAAAACGAATAGTGGTTTTGCAAAAATGAAAACTACCTAAAAGTGTCTAAAATCGACTGGAAATCACGAAATAAGCATTTTCAAGTTCTGTTGCTTTTTCATGGTTATTTGCCAAATTTTGTGAGTTTGTGTTTTCTGAAAACGGTTGTGACTTCGATGAACGCTTTGATAAATATAATGTTTCCAACACCCATCTAGCTTATATTAACCATCTAGACTTCAAAACGAATAGTGGTTTTGCAAAAATGAAAACTACCTAAAAGTGTCTAAAATCGACTGGAAATCACGAAATAAGCATTTTCAAGATTTGTTGCTTTTTCATGGTTATTTGCCAAATTTTGTGAGTTTGTGTTTTCTGAAAACGGTTGTGACTTCGATGAACGCTTTGATAAATATAATGTTTCCAACACCCATCTAGCTTATATTAACCATCTAGACTTCAAAACGAATAGTGGTTTTGCAAAAATGAAAACTAACTAAAAGTGTCTAAAATCGACTGGAAATCACGAAATAAGCATTTTCAAGTTTTGTTGCTTTTTCATGGTTATTTGCCAAATTTTGTGAGTTTGTGTTTTCTGAAAACGGTTGTGACTTCGATGAACGCTTTGATAAATATAATGTTTCCAACACCCATCTAGCTTATATTAACCATCTAGACTTCAAAACGAATAGTGGTTTTGCAAAAATGAAAACTACCTAAAAGTGTCTAAAATCGACTGAAAATCACGAAATAAGCATTTTCAAGTTTTGTTGCTTTTTCATGGTTATTTGCCAAATTTTGTGAGTTTGTGTTTTCTGAAAACGGTTGTGACTTCGATGAACGCTTTGATAAATATAATGTTTCCAACACCCATCTAGCTTATATTAACCATCTAGACTTCAAAACGAATAGTGGTTTTGCAAAAATGAAAACTACCTAAAAGTGTCTAAAATCGACTGGAAATCACGAAATAAGCATTTTCAAGTTTTGTTGCATTTTCATGGTTATTTGCCAAACTTTGTGAGTTTGTGTTTTCTGAAAACGGTTGTGACTTCGATGAACGCTTTGATAAATATAATGTTTCCAACACCCATCTAGCTTATATTAACCATCTAGACTTCAAAACGAATAGTGGTTTTGCAAAAATGAAAACTACCTAAAAGTGTCTAAAATCGACTGGAAATCACGAAATAAGCATTTTCAAGTTTTGTTGCTTTTTCATGGTTATTTGCCAAATTTTGTGAGTTTGTGTTTTCTGAAGATGGTTGTGACTTCGTTGAAATCTTTGATAAATATAATGTTTTCAACAACCATCTAGCTTATATTAACCATCTAGACTTCAAAACGAATAGTGGTTTTGCAAAAATGAAAACTACACCTAAAAGTGTCTAAAATCGACTGGAAATCACGAAATAAGCATTTTCAAGTTTTGTTGCTTTTTCATGGTTATTTGCCAAACTTTGTGAGTTTGTGTTTTCTGAAAACGGTTGTGACTTCGATGAACGCTTTGATAAATATAATGTTTCCAACACCCATCTAGCTTATATTAACCATCTAGACTTCAAAACGAATAGTGGTTTTGCAAAAATGAAAACTACCTAAAAGTGTCTAAAATCGACTGGAAATCACAAAATAAGCATTTTCAAGTTTTCTTGCTTTTTCATGGTTATTTGCCAAATTTTGTGAGTTTGTGTTTTCTGAAAACGGTTGTGACTTCGATGAACGCTTTGATAAATATAATGTTTCCAACAACCATCTAGCTTATATTAACCCTCTAAACTTCAAAACGAATAGTGGTTTTGCAAAAATGAAAAGTAACTAAAAGTGTCTAAAATCGACTGGAAATCACGAAATAAGGATTTCAAGTTTTGTTGTTTTTTCATGGTTATTTGCCAAATTTTGTGAGTTTATTCTGAAAACGGTTGTGACTTCGATGAACGCTTTGATAAATATAATGTTTTCAAACCCCATCTAGCTTATATTAACCATCTAGACTTCAAAACGAATAGTGGTTTTGCAAAAATGAAAACTACCTAAAAGTGTCTAAAATCGACTGGAAATCACGAAATAAGCATTTTCAAGTTTTGTTGCTTTTTCATGGTTATTTGCCAAACTTTGTGAGTTTGTGTTTTCTGAAAACGGTTGTGACTTCGATGAACGCTTTGATAAATATAATGTTTCCAACAACCATCTAGCTTATATTAACCCTCTAAACTTCAAAACGAATAGTGGTTTTGCAAAAATGAAAACTAACTAAAAGTGTCTAAAATCGACTGGAAATCACGAAATAAGGATTTCAAGTTTTGTTGTTTTTTCATGGTTATTTGCCAAATTTTGTGAGTTTATTCTGAAAACGGTTGTGACTTCGATGAACGCTTTGATAAATATAATGTTTTCAAACCCCATCTAGCTTATATTAACCATCTAGACTTCAAAACGAATAGTGGTTTTGCAAAAATGAAAACTACCTAAAAGTGTCTAAAATCGACTGGAAATCACGAAATAAGCATTTTCAAGTTTTGTTGCTTTTTCATGGTTATTTGCCAAATTTTGTGAGTTTGTGTTTTCTGAAAACGGTTGTGACTTCGATGAACGCTTTGATAAATATAATGTTTCCAACAACCATCTAGCTTATATTAACCCTCTAAACTTCAAAACGAATAGTGGTTTTGCAAAAATGAAAACTAACTAAAAGTGTCTAAAATCGACTGGAAATCACGAAGTAAGGATTTCAAGTTTTGTTGTTTTTTCATGGTTATTTGCCAAATTTTGTGAGTTTATTCTGAAAACAGTTGTGACTTCGATGAACGCTTTGATAAATATAATGTTTTCAAACCCCATCTAGCTTATATTAACCATCTAGACTTCAAAACGAATAGTGGTTTTGCAAAAATGAAAACTACCTAAAAGTGTCTAAAATCGACTGGAAATCACGAAATAAGCATTTTCAAGTTTTGTTGCTTTTTCATGGTTATTTGCCAAATTTTGTGAGTTTGTGTTTTCTGAAAACGGTTGTGACTTCGATGAACGCTTTGATAAATATAATGTTTCCAACACCCATCTAGCTTATATTAACCATCTAGACTTCAAAACGAATAGTGGTTTTGCAAAAATGAAAACTACCTAAAAGTGTCTAAAATCGACTGGAAATCACGAAATAAGCATTTTCAAGTTTTGTTGCTTTTTCATGGTTATTTGCCAAATTTTGTGAGTTTGTGTTTTCTGAAAACGGTTGTGACTTCGATGAACGCTTTGATAAATATAATGTTTCCAACAACCATCTAGCTTATATTAACCCTCTAAACTTCAAAACGAATAGTGGTTTTGCAAAAATGAAAACTAACTAAAAGTGTCTAAAATCGACTGGAAATCACGAAATAAGGATTTCAAGTTTTGTTGTTTTTTCATGGTTATTTGCCAAATTTTGTGAGTTTATTCTGAAAACGGTTGTGACTTCGATGAACGCTTTGATAAATATAATGTTTTCAAACCCCATCTAGCTTATATTAACCATCTAGACTTCAAAACGAATAGTGGTTTTGCAAAAATGAAAACTACCTAAAAGTGTCTAAAATCGACTGGAAATCACGAAATAAGCATTTTCAAGTTTTGTTGCTTTTTCATGGTTATTTGCCAAATTTTGTGAGTTTGTGTTTTCTGAAAACGGTTGTGACTTCGATGAACGCTTTGATAAATATAATGTTTCCAACACCCATCTAGCTTATATTAACCATCTAGACTTCAAAACGAATAGTGGTTTTGCAAAAATGAAAACTACCTAAAAGTGTCTAAAATCGACTGGAAATCACGAAATAAGCATTTTCAAGTTTTGTTGCTTTTTCATGGTTATTTGCCAAACTTTGTGAGTTTGTGTTTTCTGAAAACGGTTGTGACTTCGATGAACGCTTTGATAAATATAATGTTTCCAACACCCATCTAGCTTATATTAACCATCTAGACTTCAAAACGAATAGTGGTTTTGCAAAAATGAAAACTACCTAAAAGTGTCTAAAATCGACTGGAAATCACGAAATAAGCATTTTCAAGTTTTGTTGCTTTTTCATGGTTATTTGCCAAACTTTGTGAGTTTGTGTTTTCTGAAAACGGTTGTGACTTCGATGAACGCTTTGATAAATATAATGTTTCCAACACCCATCTAGCTTATATTAACCATCTAGACTTCGAAACGAATAGTGGTTTTGCAAAAATGAAAACTACCTAAAAGTGTCTAAAATCGACTGGAAATCACGAAATAAGCATTTTCAAGTTTTGTTGCTTTTTCATGGTTATTTGCCAAATTTTGTGAGTTTGTGTTTTCTGAAAACGGTTGTGACTTCGATGAACGCTTTGATAAATATAATGTTTCCAACACCCATCTAGCTTATATTAACTATCTAGACTTCAAAACGAATAGTGGTTTTGCAAAAATGAAAACTACCTAAAAGTGTCTAAAATCGACTGAAAATCACGAAATAAGCATTTTCAAGTTTTGTTGCTTTTTCATGGTTATTTGCCAAATTTTGTGAGTTTGTGTTTTCTGAAAACGGTTGTGACTTCGATGAACGCTTTGATAAATATAATGTTTCCAACACCCATCTAGCTTATATTAACCATCTAGACTTCAAAACGAATAGTGGTTTTGCAAAAATGAAAACTACCTAAAAGTGTCTAAAATCGACTGGAAATCACGAAATAAGCATTTTCAAGTTTTGTTGCTTTTTCATGGTTATTTGCCAAATTTTGTGAGTTTGTGTTTTCTGAAAACGGTTGTGACTTCGATGAACGCTTTGATAAATATATTGTTTCCAACAACCATCTAGCTTATATTAACCCTCTAAACTTCAAAACGAATAGTGGTTTTGCAAAAATGAAAACTAACTAAAAGTGTCTAAAATCGACTGGAAATCACGAAATAAGGATTTCAAGTTTTGTTGTTTTTTCATTGTTATTTGCCAAATTTTGTGAGTTTATTCTGAAAATGGTTGTGACTTCGATGAACGCTTTGATAAATATAATGTTTTCAACAACCATCTAGCTTATATTAACCCTCTAGACTTCAAAACGAATAGTGGTTTTGCAAAAATGAAAACTACCAAAAAATGTCTAAAATCGAATAGAAATCACGAAATAAGGATTTCAAGTTTCGTTGCTTATTCATGGTTATTTGCCAAATTTTGTTAGTTTATGTATTCTGAAAACGGTTGTAACTTCGATGAACGCTTTGATAAATATAATGTTTTCAACACACATCTAGCTTATATTAGCCATCTAGACTTCAAAACGAATAGTGGTTTTGCAAAAATGAAAACTACCAAAAAGTGTCTAAAATCGATTGGAAATCACGAAATAAGCATTTACAAGTTTTGTTGCTTTTTTTATAGTTATTTGCCAAATTTTGTGAGTTTGTGTTTCCTGAAAACGGTTGTGACTTCGATGAACGCTTTGATAAATATAATATTTTCAACACCCATCTAGCTTATATTAACCATCCAGACTTCAAAACGAATAGTGGTTTTGCAATAATGAAAACTACCTAAAAGTGTCTAAAATCGACTGTAAATCACAAAATAACCATCTTCACGTTTTGTTGGTTTTTCATGGTTATTTGCCAAATTTTGTCAGTCTGTGTTTTCTGAAAATGGTTGTGACTTCGTTGAAATCTTTGATAAATATAATGTTTTCAACAACCATCTAGCTTATATTAACCCTCTAAACTTCAAAACGAATAGTGGTTTTGCAAAAATGAAAACTACCTAAAAGTGTCTAAAATCGACTGGAAATCACGAAATAAGCATTTTCAAGTTTTGTTGCTTTTTCATGGTTATTTGCCAAATTTTGTGAGTTTGTGTTTTCTGAAAACGGTTGTGACTTCGATGAACGCTTTGATAAATATAATGTTTCCAACACCCATCTAGCTTATATTAACTATCTAGACTTCAAAACGAATAGTGGTTTTGCAAAAATGAAAACTACCTAAAAGTGTCTAAAATCGACTGGAAATCACGAAATAAGCATTTTCAAGTTTTGTTGCTTTTTCATGGTTATTTGCCAAATTTTGTGAGTTTGTGTTTTCTGAAAACGGTTGTGACTTCGATGAACGCTTTGATAAATATAATGTTTCCAACAACCATCTAGCTTATATTAACCCTCTAAACTTCAAAACGAATAGTGGTTTTGCAAAAATGAAAACTACCTAAAAGTGTCTAAAATCGACTGGAAATCACGAAATAAGGATTTCAAGTTTTGTTGTTTTTTCATGGTTATTTGCCAAATTTTGTGAGTTTATTCTGAAAACGGTTGTGACTTCGATGAACGCTTTGATAAATATAATGTTTTCAAACCCCATCTAGCTTATATTAACCATCTAGACTTCAAAACGAATAGTGGTTTTGCAAAAATGAAAACTACCTAAAAGTGTCTAAAATCGACTGGAAATCACGAAATAAGCATATTCAAGTTTTGTTGCTTTTTCATGGTTATTTGCCAAAGTTTGTGAGTTTGTGTTTTCTGAAAACGGTTGTGACTTCGATGAACGCTTTGATAAATATAATGTTTCCAACACCCATCTAGCTTATATTAACCATCTAGACTTCAAAACGAATAGTGGTTTTGCAAAAATGAAAACTACCTAAAAGTGTCTAAAATCGACTGGAAATCACGAAATAAGCATTTTCAAGTTTTGTTGCTTTTTCATGGTTATTTGCCAAACTTTGTGAGTTTGTGTTTTCTGAAAACGGTTGTGACTTCGATGAACGCTTTGATAAATATAATGTTTCCAACACCCATCTAGCTTATATTACCCATCTAGACTTCAAAACGAATAGTGGTTTTGCAAAAATGAAAACTACCTAAAAGTGTCTAAAATCGACTGGAAATCACAAAATAAGCATTTTCAAGTTTTCTTGCTTTTTCATGGTTATTTGCCAAATTTTGTGAGTTTGTGTTTTCTGAAAACGGTTGTGACTTCGATGAACGCTTTGATAAATATAATGTTTCCAACACCCATCTAGCTTATATTAACCATCTAGACTTCAAAACGAATAGTGGTTTTGCAAAAATGAAAACTACCTAAAAGTGTCTAAAATCGACTGGAAATCACGAAATAAGCATTTTCAAGTTTTGTTGCTTTTTCATGGTTATTTGCCAAACTTTGTGAGTTTGTGTTTTCTGAAAACGGTTGTGACTTCGATGAACGCTTTGATAAATATAATGTTTCCAACACCCATCTAGCTTATATTAACCATCTAGACTTCAAAACGAATAGTGGTTTTGCAAAAATGAAAACTACCTAAAAGTGTCTAAAATCGACTGGAAATCACGAAATAAGCATTTTCAAGTTTTGTTGCTTTTTCATGGTTATTTGCCAAACTTTGTGAGTTTGTGTTTTCTGAAAACGGTTGTGACTTCGATGAACGCTTTGATAAATATAATGTTTCCAACACCCATCTAGCTTATATTAACCATCTAGACTTCGAAACGAATAGTGGTTTTGCAAAAATGAAAACTACCTAAAAGTGTCTAAAATCGACTGGAAATCACGAAATAAGCATTTTCAAGTTTTGTTGCTTTTTCATGGTTATTTGCCAAATTTTGTGAGTTTGTGTTTTCTGAAAACGGTTGTGACTTCGATGAACGCTTTGATAAATATAATGTTTCCAACACCCATCTAGCTTATATTAACTATCTAGACTTCAAAACGAATAGTGGTTTTGCAAAAATGAAAACTACCTAAAAGTGTCTAAAATCGACTGAAAATCACGAAATAAGCATTTTCAAGTTTTGTTGCTTTTTCATGGTTATTTGCCAAATTTTGTGAGTTTGTGTTTTCTGAAAACGGTTGTGACTTCGATGAACGCTTTGATAAATATAATGTTTCCAACACCCATCTAGCTTATATTAACCATCTAGACTTCAAAAGGAATAGTGGTTTTGCAAAAATGAAAACTACCTAAAAGTGTCTAAAATCGACTGGAAATCACGAAATAAGCATTTTCAAGTTTTGTTGCTTTTTCATGGTTATTTGCCAAATTTTGTGAGTTTGTGTTTTCTGAAAACGGTTGTGACTTCGATGAACGCTTTGATAAATATATTGTTTCCAACAACCATCTAGCTTATATTAACCCTCTAAACTTCAAAACGAATAGTGGTTTTGCAAAAATGAAAACTAACTAAAAGTGTCTAAAATCGACTGGAAATCACGAAATAAGGATTTCAAGTTTTGTTGTTTTTTCATTGTTATTTGCCAAATTTTGTGAGTTTATTCTGAAAATGGTTGTGACTTCGATGAACGCTTTGATAAATATAATGTTTTCAACAACCATCTAGCTTATATTAACCCTCTAGACTTCAAAACGAATAGTGGTTTTGCAAAAATGAAAACTACCAAAAAATGTCTAAAATCGAATAGAAATCACGAAATAAGGATTTCAAGTTTCGTTGCTTATTCATGGTTATTTGCCAAATTTTGTTAGTTTATGTATTCTGAAAACGGTTGTAACTTCGATGAACGCTTTGATAAATATAATGTTTTCAACACACATCTAGCTTATATTAGCCATCTAGACTTCAAAACGAATAGTGGTTTTGCAAAAATGAAAACTACCAAAAAGTGTCTAAAATCGATTGGAAATCACGAAATAAGCATTTACAAGTTTTGTTGCTTTTTTTATAGTTATTTGCCAAATTTTGTGAGTTTGTGTTTCCTGAAAACGGTTGTGACTTCGATGAACGCTTTGATAAATATAATATTTTCAACACCCATCTAGCTTATATTAACCATCCAGACTTCAAAACGAATAGTGGTTTTGCAATAATGAAAACTACCTAAAAGTGTCTAAAATCGACTGTAAATCACAAAATAACCATCTTCACGTTTTGTTGGTTTTTCATGGTTATTTGCCAAATTTTGTCAGTCTGTGTTTTCTGAAAATGGTTGTGACTTCGTTGAAATCTTTGATAAATATAATGTTTTCAACAACCATCTAGCTTATATTAACCCTCTAAACTTCAAAACGAATAGTGGTTTTGCAAAAATGAAAACTACCTAAAAGTGTCTAAAATCGACTGGAAATCACGAAATAAGCATTTTCAAGTTTTGTTGCTTTTTCATGGTTATTTGCCAAATTTTGTGAGTTTGTGTTTTCTGAAAACGGTTGTGACTTCGATGAACGCTTTGATAAATATAATGTTTCCAACACCCATCTAGCTTATATTAACTATCTAGACTTCAAAACGAATAGTGGTTTTGCAAAAATGAAAACTACCTAAAAGTGTCTAAAATCGACTGGAAATCACGAAATAAGCATTTTCAAGTTTTGTTGCTTTTTCATGGTTATTTGCCAAATTTTGTGAGTTTGTGTTTTCTGAAAACGGTTGTGACTTCGATGAACGCTTTGATAAATATAATGTTTCCAACAACCATCTAGCTTATATTAACCCTCTAAACTTCAAAACGAATAGTGGTTTTGCAAAAATGAAAACTACCTAAAAGTGTCTAAAATCGACTGGAAATCACGAAATAAGGATTTCAAGTTTTGTTGTTTTTTCATGGTTATTTGCCAAATTTTGTGAGTTTATTCTGAAAACGGTTGTGACTTCGATGAACGCTTTGATAAATATAATGTTTTCAAACCCCATCTAGCTTATATTAACCATCTAGACTTCAAAACGAATAGTGGTTTTGCAAAAATGAAAACTACCTAAAAGTGTCTAAAATCGACTGGAAATCACGAAATAAGCATATTCAAGTTTTGTTGCTTTTTCATGGTTATTTGCCAAAGTTTGTGAGTTTGTGTTTTCTGAAAACGGTTGTGACTTCGATGAACGCTTTGATAAATATAATGTTTCCAACACCCATCTAGCTTATATTAACCATCTAGACTTCAAAACGAATAGTGGTTTTGCAAAAATGAAAACTACCTAAAAGTGTCTAAAATCGACTGGAAATCACGAAATAAGCATTTTCAAGTTTTGTTGCTTTTTCATGGTTATTTGCCAAACTTTGTGAGTTTGTGTTTTCTGAAAACGGTTGTGACTTCGATGAACGCTTTGATAAATATAATGTTTCCAACACCCATCTAGCTTATATTACCCATCTAGACTTCAAAACGAATAGTGGTTTTGCAAAAATGAAAACTACCTAAAAGTGTCTAAAATCGACTGGAAATCACAAAATAAGCATTTTCAAGTTTTCTTGCTTTTTCATGGTTATTTGCCAAATTTTGTGAGTTTGTGTTTTCTGAAAACGGTTGTGACTTCGATGAACGCTTTGATAAATATAATGTTTCCAACACCCATCTAGCTTATATTAACCATCTAGACTTCAAAACGAATAGTGGTTTTGCAAAAATGAAAACTACCTAAAAGTGTCTAAAATCGACTGGAAATCACGAAATAAGCATTTTCAAGTTTTGTTGCTTTTTCATGGTTATTTGCCAAATTTTGTGAGTTTGTGTTTTCTGAAAACGGTTGTGACTTCGATGAACGCTTTGATAAATATAATGTTTCCAACAACCATCTAGCTTATATTAACCATCTAGACTTCAAAACGAATAGTGGTTTTGCAAAAATGAAAACTACCTAAAAGTGTCTAAAATCGACTGGAAATCACGAAATAAGCATTTTCAAGTTTTGTTGCTTTTTCATGGTTATTTGCCAAACTTTGTGAGTTTGTGTTTTCTGAAAACGGTTGTGACTTCGATGAACGCTTTGATAAATATAATGTTTCCAACACCCATCTAGCTTATATTAACCATCTAGACTTCAAAACGAATAGTGGTTTTGCAAAAATGAAAACTACCTAAAAGTGTCTAAAATCGACTGGAAATCACGAAATAAGCATTTTCAAGTTTTGTTGCTTTTTCATGGTTATTTGCCAAATTTTGTGAGTTTGTGTTTTCTGAAAACGGTTGTGACTTCGATGAACGCTTTGATAAATATATTGTTTCCAACAACCATCTAGCTTATATTAACCCTCTAAACTTCAAAACGAATAGTGGTTTTGCAAAAATGAAAACTAACTAAAAGTGTCTAAAATCGACTGGAAATCACGAAATAAGGATTTCAAGTTTTGTTGTTTTTTCATTGTTATTTGCCAAATTTTGTGAGTTTATTCTGAAAATGGTTGTGACTTCGATGAACGCTTTGATAAATATAATGTTTTCAACAACCATCTAGCTTATATTAACCCTCTAGACTTCAAAACGAATAGTGGTTTTGCAAAAATGAAAACTACCAAAAAATGTCTAAAATCGAATAGAAATCACGAAATAAGGATTTCAAGTTTCGTTGCTTATTCATGGTTATTTGCCAAATTTTGTTAGTTTATGTATTCTGAAAACGGTTGTAACTTCGATGAACGCTTTGATAAATATAATGTTTTCAACACACATCTAGCTTATATTAGCCATCTAGACTTCAAAACGAATAGTGGTTTTGCAAAAATGAAAACTACCAAAAAGTGTCTAAAATCGATTGGAAATCACGAAATAAGCATTTACAAGTTTTGTTGCTTTTTTTATAGTTATTTGCCAAATTTTGTGAGTTTGTGTTTCCTGAAAACGGTTGTGACTTCGATGAACGCTTTGATAAATATAATATTTTCAACACCCAACTAGCTTATATTAACCATCCAGACTTCAAAACGAATAGTGGTTTTGCAATAATGAAAACTACCTAAAAGTGTCTAAAATCGACTGTAAATCACAAAATAACCATCTTCACGTTTTGTTGGTTTTTCATGGTTATTTGCCAAATTTTGTCAGTCTGTGTTTTCTGAAAATGGTTGTGACTTCGTTGAAATCTTTGATAAATATAATGTTTTCAACAACCATCTAGCTTATATTAACCCTCTAAACTTCAAAACGAATAGTGGTTTTGCAAAAATGAAAACTACCTAAAAGTGTCTAAAATCGACTGGAAATCACGAAATAAGCATTTTCAAGTTTTGTTGCTTTTTCATGGTTATTTGCCAAATTTTGTGAGTTTGTGTTTTCTGAAAACGGTTGTGACTTCGATGAACGCTTTGATAAATATAATGTTTCCAACAACCATCTAGCTTATATTAACCCTCTAAACTTCAAAACGAATAGTGGTTTTGCAAAAATGAAAACTAACTAAAAGTGTCTAAAATCGACTGGAAATCACGAAATAAGGATTTCAAGTTTTGTTGTTTTTTCATGGTTATTTGCCAAATTTTGTGAGTTTATTCTGAAAACGGTTGTGACTTCGATGAACGCTTTGATAAATATAATGTTTCCAACACCCATCTAGCTTATATTACCCATCTAGACTTCAAAACGAATAGTGGTTTTGCAAAAATGAAAACTACCAAAAAGTGTCTAAAATCGATTGGAAATCACGAAATAAGCATTTACAAGTTTTGTTGCTTTTTTTATAGTTATTTGCCAAATTTTGTGAGTTTGTGTTTCCTGAAAACGGTTGTGACTTCGATGAACGCTTTGATAAATATAATATTTTCAACACCCATCTAGCTTATATTAACCATCCAGACTTCAAAACGAATAGTGGTTTTGCAATAATGAAAACTACCTAAAAGTGTCTAAAATCGACTGTAAATCACAAAATAACCATCTTCACGTTTTGTTGGTTTTTCATGGTTATTTGCCAAATTTTGTCAGTCTGTGTTTTCTGAAAATGGTTGTGACTTCGTTGAAATCTTTGATAAATATAATGTTTTCAACAACCATCTAGCTTATATTAACCCTCTAAACTTCAAAACGAATAGTGGTTTTGCAAAAATGAAAACTACCTAAAAGTGTCTAAAATCGACTGGAAATCACGAAATAAGCATTTTCAAGTTTTGTTGCTTTTTCATGGTTATTTGCCAAATTTTGTGAGTTTGTGTTTTCTGAAAACGGTTGTGACTTCGATGAACGCTTTGATAAATATAATGTTTCCAACAACCATCTAGCTTATATTAACCCTCTAAACTTCAAAACGAATAGTGGTTTTGCAAAAATGAAAACTAACTAAAAGTGTCTAAAATCGACTGGAAATCACGAAATAAGGATTTCAAGTTTTGTTGTTTTTTCATGGTTATTTGCCAAATTTTGTGAGTTTATTCTGAAAACGGTTGTGACTTCGATGAACGCTTTGATAAATATAATATTTTCAAACCCCATCTAGCTTATATTAACCATCTAGACTTCAAAACGAATAGTGGTTTTGCAAAAATGAAAACTACCTAAAAGTGTCTAAAATCGACTGGAAATCACGAAATAAGCATTTTCAAGTTTTGTTGCTTTTTCATGGTTATTTGCCAAATTTTGTGAGTTTGTGTTTTCTGAAAACGGTTGTGACTTCGATGAACGCTTTGATAAATATAATGTTTTCAAACCCCATCTAGCTTATATTAACCATCTAGACTTCAAAACGAATAGTGGTTTTGCAAAAATGAAAACTACCTAAAAGTGTCTAAAATCGACTGGAAATCACGAAATAAGCATATTCAAGTTTTGTTGCTTTTTCATGGTTATTTGCCAAATTTTGTGAGTTTGTGTTTTCTGAAAACGGTTGTGACTTCGATGAACGCTTTGATAAATATAATGTTTCCAACACCCATCTAGCTTATATTAACCATCTAGACTTCAAAACGAATAGTGGTTTTGCAAAAATGAAAACTACCTAAAAGTGTCTAAAATCGACTGGAAATCACGAAATAAGCATTTTCAAGTTTTGTTGCTTTTTCATGGTTATTTGCCAAACTTTGTGAGTTTGTGTTTTCTGAAAACGGTTGTGACTTCGATGAACGCTTTGATAAATATAATGTTTCCAACACCCATCTAGCTTATATTACCCATCTAGACTTCAAAACGAATAGTGGTTTTGCAAAAATGAAAACTACCTAAAAGTGTCTAAAATCGACTGGAAATCACAAAATAAGCATTTTCAAGTTTTCTTGCTTTTTCATGGTTATTTGCCAAATTTTGTGAGTTTGTGTTTTCTGAAAACGGTTGTGACTTCGATGAACGCTTTGATAAATATAATGTTTCCAACACCCATCTAGCTTATATTAACCATCTAGACTTCAAAACGAATAGTGGTTTTGCAAAAATGAAAACTACCTAAAAGTGTCTAAAATCGACTGGAAATCACGAAATAAGCATTTTCAAGTTTTGTTGCTTTTTCATGGTTATTTGCCAAATTTTGTGAGTTTGTGTTTTCTGAAAACGGTTGTGACTTCGATGAACGCTTTGATAAATATAATGTTTCCAACAACCATCTAGCTTATATTAACCCTCTAAACTTCAAAACGAATAGTGGTTTTGCAAAAATGAAAACTAACTAAAAGTGTCTAAAATCGACTGGAAATCACGAAATAAGGATTTCAAGTTTTGTTGTTTTTTCATGGTTATTTGCCAAATTTTGTGAGTTTATTCTGAAAACGGTTGTGACTTCGATGAACGCTTTGATAAATATAATATTTTCAAACCCCATCTAGCTTATATTAACCATCTAGACTTCAAAACGAATAGTGGTTTTGCAAAAATGAAAACTACCTAAAAGTGTCTAAAATCGACTGGAAATCACGAAATAAGCATTTTCAAGTTTTGTTGCTTTTTCATGGTTATTTGCCAAATTTTGTGAGTTTGTGTTTTCTGAAAACGGTTGTGACTTCGATGAACGCTTTGATAAATATAATGTTTTCAAACCCCATCTAGCTTATATTAACCATCTAGACTTCAAAACGAATAGTGGTTTTGCAAAAATGAAAACTACCTAAAAGTGTCTAAAATCGACTGGAAATCACGAAATAAGCATATTCAAGTTTTGTTGCTTTTTCATGGTTATTTGCCAAATTTTGTGAGTTTGTGTTTTCTGAAAACGGTTGTGACTTCGATGAACGCTTTGATAAATATAATGTTTCCAACACCCATCTAGCTTATATTAACCATCTAGACTTCAAAACGAATAGTGGTTTTGCAAAAATGAAAACTACCTAAAAGTGTCTAAAATCGACTGGAAATCACGAAATAAGCATTTTCAAGTTTTGTTGCTTTTTCATGGTTATTTGCCAAACTTTGTGAGTTTGTGTTTTCTGAAAACGGTTGTGACTTCGATGAACGCTTTGATAAATATAATGTTTCCAACACCCATCTAGCTTATATTACCCATCTAGACTTCAAAACGAATAGTGGTTTTGCAAAAATGAAAACTACCTAAAAGTGTCTAAAATCGACTGGAAATCACAAAATAAGCATTTTCAAGTTTTCTTGCTTTTTCATGGTTATTTGCCAAATTTTGTGAGTTTGTGTTTTCTGAAAACGGTTGTGACTTCGATGAACGCTTTGATAAATATAATGTTTCCAACACCCATCTAGCTTATATTAACCATCTAGACTTCAAAACGAATAGTGGTTTTGCAAAAATGAAAACTACCTAAAAGTGTCTAAAATCGACTGGAAATCACGAAATAAGCATTTTCAAGTTTTGTTGCTTTTTCATGGTTATTTGCCAAATTTTGTGAGTTTGTGTTTTCTGAAAACGGTTGTGACTTCGATGAACGCTTTGATAAATATAATGTTTCCAACAACCATCTAGCTTATATTAACCCTCTAAACTTCAAAACGAATAGTGGTTTTGCAAAAATGAAAACTAACTAAAAGTGTCTAAAATCGACTGGAAATCACGAAATAAGGATTTCAAGTTTTGTTGTTTTTTCATGGTTATTTGCCAAATTTTGTGAGTTTATTCTGAAAACGGTTGTGACTTCGATGAACGCTTTGATAAATATAATGTTTTCAAACCCCATCTAGCTTATATTAACCATCTAGACTTCAAAACGAATAGTGGTTTTGCAAAAATGAAAACTACCTAAAAGTGTCTAAAATCGACTGGAAATCACGAAATAAGCATTTTCAAGTTTTGTTGCTTTTTCATGGTTATTTGCCAAACTTTGTGAGTTTGTGTTTTCTGAAAACGGTTGTGACTTCGATGAACGCTTTGATAAATATAATGTTTCCAACACCCATCTAGCTTATATTAACCATCTAAACTTCAAAACGAATAGTGGTTTTGCAAAAATGAAAACTAACTAAAAGTGTCTAAAATCGACTGGAAATCACGAAATAAGGATTTCAAGTTTTGTTGTTTTTTCATTGTTATTTGCCAAATTTTGTGAGTTTATTCTGAAAATGGTTGTGACTTCGATGAACGCTTTGATAAATATAATGTTTTCAACAACCATCTAGCTTATATTAACCCTCTAGACTTCAAAACGAATAGTGGTTTTGCAAAAATGAAAACTACCAAAAAATGTCTAAAATCGAATAGAAATCACGAAATAAGGATTTCAAGTTTCGTTGCTTATTCATGGTTATTTGCCAAATTTTGTTAGTTTATGTATTCTGAAAACGGTTGTAACTTCGATGAACGCTTTGATAAATATAATGTTTTCAACACACATCTAGCTTATATTAGCCATCTAGACTTCAAAACGAATAGTGGTTTTGCAAAAATGAAAACTACCAAAAAGTGTCTAAAATCGATTGGAAATCACGAAATAAGCATTTACAAGTTTTGTTGCTTTTTTTATAGTTATTTGCCAAATTTTGTGAGTTTGTGTTTCCTGAAAACGGTTGTGACTTCGATGAACGCTTTGATAAATATAATATTTTCAACACCCATCTAGCTTATATTAACCATCCAGACTTCAAAACGAATAGTGGTTTTGCAATAATGAAAACTACCTAAAAGTGTCTAAAATCGACTGTAAATCACAAAATAACCATCTTCACGTTTTGTTGGTTTTTCATGGTTATTTGCCAAATTTTGTGAGTTTGTGTTTTCTGAAAACGGTTGTGACTTCGATGAACGCTTTGATAAATATAATGTTTCCAACACCCATCTAGCTTATATTAACCATCTAGACTTCAAAACGAATAGTGGTTTTGCAAAAATGAAAACTACCTAAAAGTGTCTAAAATCGACTGGAAATCACGAAATAAGCATTTTCAAGTTTTGTTGCTTTTTCATGGTTATTTGCCAAATTTTGTGAGTTTGTGTTTTCTGAAAACGGTTGTGACTTCGATGAACGCTTTGATAAATATAATGTTTCCAACAACCATCTAGCTTATATTAACCCTCTAAACTTCAAAACGAATAGTGGTTTTGCAAAAATGAAAACTACCTAAAAGTGTCTAAAATCGACTGGAAATCACGAAATAAGCATTTTCAAGTTTTGTTGCTTTTTCATGGTTATTTGCCAAATTTTGTGAGTTTGTGTTTTCTGAAAACGGTTGTGACTTCGATGAACGCTTTGATAAATATAATGTTTCCAACAACCATCTAGCTTATATTAACCCTCTAAACTTCAAAACGAATAGTGGTTTTGCAAAAATGAAAACTAACTAAAAGTGTCTAAAATCGACTGGAAATCACGAAATAAGGATTTCAAGTTTTGTTGTTTTTTCATGGTTATTTGCCAAATTTTGTGAGTTTATTCTGAAAACGGTTGTGACTTCGATGAACGCTTTGATAAATATAATGTTTTCAAACCCCATCTAGCTTATATTAACCATCTAGACTTCAAAACGAATAGTGGTTTTGCAAAAATGAAAACTACCTAAAAGTGTCTAAAATCGACTGGAAATCACGAAATAAGCATTTTCAAGTTTTGTTGCTTTTTCATGGTTATTTGCCAAACTTTGTGAGTTTGTGTTTTCTGAAAATGGTTGTGACTTCGATGAACGCTTTGATAAATATAATGTTTTCAACAACCATCTAGCTTATATTAACCCTCTAGACTTCAAAACGAATAGTGGTTTTGCAAAAATGAAAACTACCAAAAAATGTCTAAAATCGAATAGAAATCACGAAATAAGGATTTCAAGTTTCGTTGCTTATTCATGGTTATTTGCCAAATTTTGTTAGTTTATGTATTCTGAAAACGGTTGTAACTTCGATGAACGCTTTGATAAATATAATGTTTTCAACACACATCTAGCTTATATTAGCCATCTAGACTTCAAAACGAATAGTGGTTTTGCAAAAATGAAAACTACCAAAAAGTGTCTAAAATCGATTGGAAATCACGAAATAAGCATTTACAAGTTTTGTTGCTTTTTTTATAGTTATTTGCCAAATTTTGTGAGTTTGTGTTTCCTGAAAACGGTTGTGACTTCGATGAACGCTTTGATAAATATAATATTTTCAACACCCATCTAGCTTATATTAACCATCCAGACTTCAAAACGAATAGTGGTTTTGCAATAATGAAAACTACCTAAAAGTGTCTAAAATCGACTGTAAATCACAAAATAACCATCTTCACGTTTTGTTGGTTTTTCATGGTTATTTGCCAAATTTTGTGAGTTTGTGTTTTCTGAAAACGGTTGTGACTTCGATGAACGCTTTGATAAATATAATGTTTCCAACACCCATCTAGCTTATATTAACCATCTAGACTTCAAAACGAATAGTGGTTTTGCAAAAATGAAAACTACCTAAAAGTGTCTAAAATCGACTGGAAATCACGAAATAAGCATTTTCAAGTTTTGTTGCTTTTTCATGGTTATTTGCCAAATTTTGTGAGTTTGTGTTTTCTGAAAACGGTTGTGACTTCGATGAACGCTTTGATAAATATAATGTTTCCAACAACCATCTAGCTTATATTAACCCTCTAAACTTCAAAACGAATAGTGGTTTTGCAAAAATGAAAACTAACTAAAAGTGTCTAAAATCGACTGGAAATCACGAAATAAGGATTTCAAGTTTTGTTGTTTTTTCATGGTTATTTGCCAAATTTTGTGAGTTTATTCTGAAAACGGTTGTGACTTCGATGAACGCTTTGATAAATATAATGTTTTCAAACCCCATCTAGCTTATATTAACCATCTAGACTTCAAAACGAATAGTGGTTTTGCAAAAATGAAAACTACCTAAAAGTGTCTAAAATCGACTGGAAATCACGAAATAAGCATTTTCAAGTTTTGTTGCTTTTTCATGGTTATTTGCCAAACTTTGTGAGTTTGTGTTTTCTGAAAACGGTTGTGACTTCGATGAACGCTTTGATAAATATAATGTTTCCAACACCCATCTAGCTTATATTAACCATCTAGACTTCAAAACGAATAGTGGTTTTGCAAAAATGAAAACTACCTAAAAGTGTCTAAAATCGACTGGAAATCACGAAATAAGCATTTTCAAGTTTTGTTGCTTTTTCATGGTTATTTGCCAAATTTTGTGAGTTTGTGTTTTCTGAAAACGGTTGTGACTTCGATGAACGCTTTGATAAATATATTGTTTCCAACAACCATCTAGCTTATATTAACCCTCTAAACTTCAAAACGAATAGTGGTTTTGCAAAAATGAAAACTAACTAAAAGTGTCTAAAATCGACTGGAAATCACGAAATAAGGATTTCAAGTTTTGTTGTTTTTTCATTGTTATTTGCCAAATTTTGTGAGTTTATTCTGAAAATGGTTGTGACTTCGATGAACGCTTTGATAAATATAATGTTTTCAACAACCATCTAGCTTATATTAACCCTCTAGACTTCAAAACGAATAGTGGTTTTGCAAAAATGAAAACTACCAAAAAATGTCTAAAATCGAATAGAAATCACGAAATAAGGATTTCAAGTTTCGTTGCTTATTCATGGTTATTTGCCAAATTTTGTTAGTTTATGTATTCTGAAAACGGTTGTAACTTCGATGAACGCTTTGATAAATATAATGTTTTCAACACACATCTAGCTTATATTAGCCATCTAGACTTCAAAACGAATAGTGGTTTTGCAAAAATGAAAACTACCAAAAAGTGTCTAAAATCGATTGGAAATCACGAAATAAGCATTTACAAGTTTTGTTGCTTTTTTTATAGTTATTTGCCAAATTTTGTGAGTTTGTGTTTCCTGAAAACGGTTGTGACTTCGATGAACGCTTTGATAAATATAATATTTTCAACACCCATCTAGCTTATATTAACCATCCAGACTTCAAAACGAATAGTGGTTTTGCAATAATGAAAACTACCTAAAAGTGTCTAAAATCGACTGTAAATCACAAAATAACCATCTTCACGTTTTGTTGGTTTTTCATGGTTATTTGCCAAATTTTGTCAGTCTGTGTTTTCTGAAAATGGTTGTGACTTCGTTGAAATCTTTGATAAATATAATGTTTTCAACAACCATCTAGCTTATATTAACCCTCTAAACTTCAAAACGAATAGTGGTTTTGCAAAAATGAAAACTACCTAAAAGTGTCTAAAATCGACTGGAAATCACGAAATAAGCATTTTCAAGTTTTGTTGCTTTTTCATGGTTATTTGCCAAATTTTGTGAGTTTGTGTTTTCTGAAAACGGTTGTGACTTCGATGAACGCTTTGATAAATATAATGTTTCCAACAACCATCTAGCTTATATTAACCCTCTAAACTTCAAAACGAATAGTGGTTTTGCAAAAATGAAAACTAACTAAAAGTGTCTAAAATCGACTGGAAATCACGAAATAAGGATTTCAAGTTTTGTTGTTTTTTCATGGTTATTTGCCAAATTTTGTGAGTTTATTCTGAAAACGGTTGTGACTTCGATGAACGCTTTGATAAATATAATGTTTTCAAACCCCATCTAGCTTATATTAACCATCTAGACTTCAAAACGAATAGTGGTTTTGCAAAAATGAAAACTACCTAAAAGTGTCTAAAATCGACTGGAAATCACGAAATAAGCATTTTCAAGTTTTGTTGCTTTTTCATGGTTATTTGCCAAATTTTGTGAGTTTGTGTTTTCTGAAAACGGTTGTGACTTCGATGAACGCTTTGATAAATATAATGTTTCCAACACCCATCTAGCTTATATTAACCATCTAGACTTCAAAACGAATAGTGGTTTTGCAAAAATGAAAACTACCTAAAAGTGTCTAAAATCGACTGGAAATCACGAAATAAGCATTTTCAAGTTTTGTTGCTTTTTCATGGTTATTTGCCAAACTTTGTGAGTTTGTGTTTTCTGAAAACGGTTGTGACTTCGATGAACGCTTTGATAAATATAATGTTTCCAACACCCATCTAGCTTATATTAACCATCTAGACTTCAAAACGAATAGTGGTTTTGCAAAAATGAAAACTACCTAAAAGTGTCTAAAATCGACTGGAAATCACGAAATAAGCATTTTCAAGTTTTGTTGCTTTTTCATGGTTATTTGCCAAATTTTGTGAGTTTGTGTTTTCTGAAAACGGTTGTGACTTCGATGAACGCTTTGATAAATATAATGTTTCCAACACCCATCTAGCTTATATTAACTATCTAGACTTCAAAACGAATAGTGGTTTTGCAAAAATGAAAACTACCTAAAAGTGTCTAAAATCGACTGAAAATCACGAAATAAGCATTTTCAAGTTTTGTTGCTTTTTCATGGTTATTTGCCAAATTTTGTGAGTTTGTGTTTTCTGAAAACGGTTGTGACTTCGATGAACGCTTTGATAAATATAATGTTTCCAACACCCATCTAGCTTATATTAACCATCTAGACTTCAAAACGAATAGTGGTTTTGCAAAAATGAAAACTACCTAAAAGTGTCTAAAATCGACTGGAAATCACGAAATAAGCATTTTCAAGTTTTGTTGCTTTTTCATGGTTATTTGCCAAATTTTGTGAGTTTGTGTTTTCTGAAAACGGTTGTGACTTCGATGAACGCTTTGATAAATATATTGTTTCCAACAACCATCTAGCTTATATTAACCCTCTAAACTTCAAAACGAATAGTGGTTTTGCAAAAATGAAAACTAACTAAAAGTGTCTAAAATCGACTGGAAATCACGAAATAAGGATTTCAAGTTTTGTTGTTTTTTCATTGTTATTTGCCAAATTTTGTGAGTTTATTCTGAAAATGGTTGTGACTTCGATGAACGCTTTGATAAATATAATGTTTTCAACAACCATCTAGCTTATATTAACCCTCTAGACTTCAAAACGAATAGTGGTTTTGCAAAAATGAAAACTACCAAAAAATGTCTAAAATCGAATAGAAATCACGAAATAAGGATTTCAAGTTTCGTTGCTTATTCATGGTTATTTGCCAAATTTTGTTAGTTTATGTATTCTGAAAACGGTTGTAACTTCGATGAACGCTTTGATAAATATAATGTTTTCAACACACATCTAGCTTATATTAGCCATCTAGACTTCAAAACGAATAGTGGTTTTGCAAAAATGAAAACTACCAAAAAGTGTCTAAAATCGATTGGAAATCACGAAATAAGCATTTACAAGTTTTGTTGCTTTTTTTATAGTTATTTGCCAAATTTTGTGAGTTTGTGTTTCCTGAAAACGGTTGTGACTTCGATGAACGCTTTGATAAATATAATATTTTCAACACCCATCTAGCTTATATTAACCATCCAGACTTCAAAACGAATAGTGGTTTTGCAATAATGAAAACTACCTAAAAGTGTCTAAAATCGACTGTAAATCACAAAATAACCATCTTCACGTTTTGTTGGTTTTTCATGGTTATTTGCCAAATTTTGTCAGTCTGTGTTTTCTGAAAATGGTTGTGACTTCGTTGAAATCTTTGATAAATATAATGTTTTCAACAACCATCTAGCTTATATTAACCCTCTAAACTTCAAAACGAATAGTGGTTTTGCAAAAATGAAAACTACCTAAAAGTGTCTAAAATCGACTGGAAATCACGAAATAAGCATTTTCAAGTTTTGTTGCTTTTTCATGGTTATTTGCCAAATTTTGTGAGTTTGTGTTTTCTGAAAACGGTTGTGACTTCGATGAACGCTTTGATAAATATAATGTTTCCAACACCCATCTAGCTTATATTAACTATCTAGACTTCAAAACGAATAGTGGTTTTGCAAAAATGAAAACTACCTAAAAGTGTCTAAAATCGACTGGAAATCACGAAATAAGCATTTTCAAGTTTTGTTGCTTTTTCATGGTTATTTGCCAAATTTTGTGAGTTTGTGTTTTCTGAAAACGGTTGTGACTTCGATGAACGCTTTGATAAATATAATGTTTCCAACAACCATCTAGCTTATATTAACCCTCTAAACTTCAAAACGAATAGTGGTTTTGCAAAAATGAAAACTAACTAAAAGTGTCTAAAATCGACTGGAAATCACGAAATAAGGATTTCAAGTTTTGTTGTTTTTTCATGGTTATTTGCCAAATTTTGTGAGTTTATTCTGAAAACGGTTGTGACTTCGATGAACGCTTTGATAAATATAATGTTTTCAAACCCCATCTAGCTTATATTAACCATCTAGACTTCAAAACGAATAGTGGTTTTGCAAAAATGAAAACTACCTAAAAGTGTCTAAAATCGACTGGAAATCACGAAATAAGCATATTCAAGTTTTGTTGCTTTTTCATGGTTATTTGCCAAAGTTTGTGAGTTTGTGTTTTCTGAAAACGGTTGTGACTTCGATGAACGCTTTGATAAATATAATGTTTCCAACACCCATCTAGCTTATATTAACCATCTAGACTTCAAAACGAATAGTGGTTTTGCAAAAATGAAAACTACCTAAAAGTGTCTAAAATCGACTGGAAATCACGAAATAAGCATTTTCAAGTTTTGTTGCTTTTTCATGGTTATTTGCCAAACTTTGTGAGTTTGTGTTTTCTGAAAACGGTTGTGACTTCGATGAACGCTTTGATAAATATAATGTTTCCAACACCCATCTAGCTTATATTACCCATCTAGACTTCAAAACGAATAGTGGTTTTGCAAAAATGAAAACTACCTAAAAGTGTCTAAAATCGACTGGAAATCACAAAATAAGCATTTTCAAGTTTTCTTGCTTTTTCATGGTTATTTGCCAAATTTTGTGAGTTTGTGTTTTCTGAAAACGGTTGTGACTTCGATGAACGCTTTGATAAATATAATGTTTCCAACACCCATCTAGCTTATATTAACCATCTAGACTTCAAAACGAATAGTGGTTTTGCAAAAATGAAAACTACCTAAAAGTGTCTAAAATCGACTGGAAATCACGAAATAAGCATTTTCAAGTTTTGTTGCTTTTTCATGGTTATTTGCCAAATTTTGTGAGTTTGTGTTTTCTGAAAACGGTTGTGACTTCGATGAACGCTTTGATAAATATAATGTTTCCAACAACCATCTAGCTTATATTAACCATCTAGACTTCAAAACGAATAGTGGTTTTGCAAAAATGAAAACTACCTAAAAGTGTCTAAAATCGACTGGAAATCACGAAATAAGCATTTTCAAGTTTTGTTGCTTTTTCATGGTTATTTGCCAAACTTTGTGAGTTTGTGTTTTCTGAAAACGGTTGTGACTTCGATGAACGCTTTGATAAATATAATGTTTCCAACACCCATCTAGCTTATATTAACCATCTAGACTTCAAAACGAATAGTGGTTTTGCAAAAATGAAAACTACCTAAAAGTGTCTAAAATCGACTGGAAATCACGAAATAAGCATTTTCAAGTTTTGTTGCTTTTTCATGGTTATTTGCCAAATTTTGTGAGTTTGTGTTTTCTGAAAACGGTTGTGACTTCGATGAACGCTTTGATAAATATATTGTTTCCAACAACCATCTAGCTTATATTAACCCTCTAAACTTCAAAACGAATAGTGGTTTTGCAAAAATGAAAACTAACTAAAAGTGTCTAAAATCGACTGGAAATCACGAAATAAGGATTTCAAGTTTTGTTGTTTTTTCATTGTTATTTGCCAAATTTTGTGAGTTTATTCTGAAAATGGTTGTGACTTCGATGAACGCTTTGATAAATATAATGTTTTCAACAACCATCTAGCTTATATTAACCCTCTAGACTTCAAAACGAATAGTGGTTTTGCAAAAATGAAAACTACCAAAAAATGTCTAAAATCGAATAGAAATCACGAAATAAGGATTTCAAGTTTCGTTGCTTATTCATGGTTATTTGCCAAATTTTGTTAGTTTATGTATTCTGAAAACGGTTGTAACTTCGATGAACGCTTTGATAAATATAATGTTTTCAACACACATCTAGCTTATATTAGCCATCTAGACTTCAAAACGAATAGTGGTTTTGCAAAAATGAAAACTACCAAAAAGTGTCTAAAATCGATTGGAAATCACGAAATAAGCATTTACAAGTTTTGTTGCTTTTTTTATAGTTATTTGCCAAATTTTGTGAGTTTGTGTTTCCTGAAAACGGTTGTGACTTCGATGAACGCTTTGATAAATATAATATTTTCAACACCCATCTAGCTTATATTAACCATCCAGACTTCAAAACGAATAGTGGTTTTGCAATAATGAAAACTACCTAAAAGTGTCTAAAATCGACTGTAAATCACAAAATAACCATCTTCACGTTTTGTTGGTTTTTCATGGTTATTTGCCAAATTTTGTCAGTCTGTGTTTTCTGAAAATGGTTGTGACTTCGTTGAAATCTTTGATAAATATAATGTTTTCAACAACCATCTAGCTTATATTAACCCTCTAAACTTCAAAACGAATAGTGGTTTTGCAAAAATGAAAACTACCTAAAAGTGTCTAAAATCGACTGGAAATCACGAAATAAGCATTTTCAAGTTTTGTTGCTTTTTCATGGTTATTTGCCAAATTTTGTGAGTTTGTGTTTTCTGAAAACGGTTGTGACTTCGATGAACGCTTTGATAAATATAATGTTTCCAACAACCATCTAGCTTATATTAACCCTCTAAACTTCAAAACGAATAGTGGTTTTGCAAAAATGAAAACTAACTAAAAGTGTCTAAAATCGACTGGAAATCACGAAATAAGGATTTCAAGTTTTGTTGTTTTTTCATGGTTATTTGCCAAATTTTGTGAGTTTATTCTGAAAACGGTTGTGACTTCGATGAACGCTTTGATAAATATAATGTTTTCAAACCCCATCTAGCTTATATTAACCATCTAGACTTCAAAACGAATAGTGGTTTTGCAAAAATGAAAACTACCTAAAAGTGTCTAAAATCGACTGGAAATCACGAAATAAGCATTTTCAAGTTTTGTTGCTTTTTCATGGTTATTTGCCAAATTTTGTGAGTTTGTGTTTTCTGAAAACGGTTGTGACTTCGATGAACGCTTTGATAAATATAATGTTTCCAACACCCATCTAGCTTATATTAACCATCTAGACTTCAAAACGAATAGTGGTTTTGCAAAAATGAAAACTACCTAAAAGTGTCTAAAATCGACTGGAAATCACGAAATAAGCATTTTCAAGTTTTGTTGCTTTTTCATGGTTATTTGCCAAACTTTGTGAGTTTGTGTTTTCTGAAAACGGTTGTGACTTCGATGAACGCTTTGATAAATATAATGTTTCCAACACCCATCTAGCTTATATTACCCATCTAGACTTCAAAACGAATAGTGGTTTTGCAAAAATGAAAACTACCAAAAAGTGTCTAAAATCGATTGGAAATCACGAAATAAGCATTTACAAGTTTTGTTGCTTTTTTTATAGTTATTTGCCAAATTTTGTGAGTTTGTGTTTCCTGAAAACGGTTGTGACTTCGATGAACGCTTTGATAAATATAATATTTTCAACACCCATCTAGCTTATATTAACCATCCAGACTTCAAAACGAATAGTGGTTTTGCAATAATGAAAACTACCTAAAAGTGTCTAAAATCGACTGTAAATCACAAAATAACCATCTTCACGTTTTGTTGGTTTTTCATGGTTATTTGCCAAATTTTGTCAGTCTGTGTTTTCTGAAAATGGTTGTGACTTCGTTGAAATCTTTGATAAATATAATGTTTTCAACAACCATCTAGCTTATATTAACCCTCTAAACTTCAAAACGAATAGTGGTTTTGCAAAAATGAAAACTACCTAAAAGTGTCTAAAATCGACTGGAAATCACGAAATAAGCATTTTCAAGTTTTGTTGCTTTTTCATGGTTATTTGCCAAATTTTGTGAGTTTGTGTTTTCTGAAAACGGTTGTGACTTCGATGAACGCTTTGATAAATATAATGTTTCCAACAACCATCTAGCTTATATTAACCCTCTAAACTTCAAAACGAATAGTGGTTTTGCAAAAATGAAAACTAACTAAAAGTGTCTAAAATCGACTGGAAATCACGAAATAAGGATTTCAAGTTTTGTTGTTTTTTCATGGTTATTTGCCAAATTTTGTGAGTTTATTCTGAAAACGGTTGTGACTTCGATGAACGCTTTGATAAATATAATATTTTCAAACCCCATCTAGCTTATATTAACCATCTAGACTTCAAAACGAATAGTGGTTTTGCAAAAATGAAAACTACCTAAAAGTGTCTAAAATCGACTGGAAATCACGAAATAAGCATTTTCAAGTTTTGTTGCTTTTTCATGGTTATTTGCCAAATTTTGTGAGTTTGTGTTTTCTGAAAACGGTTGTGACTTCGATGAACGCTTTGATAAATATAATGTTTTCAAACCCCATCTAGCTTATATTAACCATCTAGACTTCAAAACGAATAGTGGTTTTGCAAAAATGAAAACTACCTAAAAGTGTCTAAAATCGACTGGAAATCACGAAATAAGCATATTCAAGTTTTGTTGCTTTTTCATGGTTATTTGCCAAATTTTGTGAGTTTGTGTTTTCTGAAAACGGTTGTGACTTCGATGAACGCTTTGATAAATATAATGTTTCCAACACCCATCTAGCTTATATTAACCATCTAGACTTCAAAACGAATAGTGGTTTTGCAAAAATGAAAACTACTTAAAAGTGTCTAAAATCGACTGGAAATCACGAAATAAGCATTTTCAAGTTTTGTTGCTTTTTCATGGTTATTTGCCAAACTTTGTGAGTTTGTGTTTTCTGAAAACGGTTGTGACTTCGATGAACGCTTTGATAAATATAATGTTTCCAACACCCATCTAGCTTATATTACCCATCTAGACTTCAAAACGAATAGTGGTTTTGCAAAAATGAAAACTACCTAAAAGTGTCTAAAATCGACTGGAAATCACAAAATAAGCATTTTCAAGTTTTCTTGCTTTTTCATGGTTATTTGCCAAATTTTGTGAGTTTGTGTTTTCTGAAAACGGTTGTGACTTCGATGAACGCTTTGATAAATATAATGTTTCCAACACCCATCTAGCTTATATTACCCATCTAGACTTCAAAACGAATAGTGGTTTTGCAAAAATGAAAACTACCTAAAAGTGTCTAAAATCGACTGGAAATCACAAAATAAGCATTTTCAAGTTTTCTTGCTTTTTCATGGTTATTTGCCAAATTTTGTGAGTTTGTGTTTTCTGAAAACGGTTGTGACTTCGATGAACGCTTTGATAAATATAATGTTTCCAACACCCATCTAGCTTATATTAACCATCTAGACTTCAAAACGAATAGTGGTTTTGCAAAAATGAAAACTACCTAAAAGTGTCTAAAATCGACTGGAAATCACGAAATAAGCATTTTCAAGTTTTGTTGCTTTTTCATGGTTATTTGCCAAATTTTGTGAGTTTGTGTTTTCTGAAAACGGTTGTGACTTCGATGAACGCTTTGATAAATATAATGTTTCCAACAACCATCTAGCTTATATTAACCATCTAGACTTCAAAACGAATAGTGGTTTTGCAAAAATGAAAACTACCTAAAAGTGTCTAAAATCGACTGGAAATCACGAAATAAGCATTTTCAAGTTTTGTTGCTTTTTCATGGTTATTTGCCAAACTTTGTGAGTTTGTGTTTTCTGAAAACGGTTGTGACTTCGATGAACGCTTTGATAAATATAATGTTTCCAACACCCATCTAGCTTATATTAACCATCTAGACTTCAAAACGAATAGTGGTTTTGCAAAAATGAAAACTACCTAAAAGTGTCTAAAATCGACTGGAAATCACGAAATAAGCATTTTCAAGTTTTGTTGCTTTTTCATGGTTATTTGCCAAATTTTGTGAGTTTGTGTTTTCTGAAAACGGTTGTGACTTCGATGAACGCTTTGATAAATATAATGTTTCCAACAACCATCTAGCTTATATTAACCCTCTAAACTTCAAAACGAATAGTGGTTTTGCAAAAATGAAAACTAACTAAAAGTGTCTAAAATCGACTGGAAATCACGAAATAAGGATTTCAAGTTTTGTTGTTTTTTCATGGTTATTTGCCAAATTTTGTGAGTTTATTCTGAAAACGGTTGTGACTTCGATGAACGCTTTGATAAATATAATATTTTCAAACCCCATCTAGCTTATATTAACCATCTAGACTTCAAAACGAATAGTGGTTTTGCAAAAATGAAAACTACCTAAAAGTGTCTAAAATCGACTGGAAATCACGAAATAAGCATTTTCAAGTTTTGTTGCTTTTTCATGGTTATTTGCCAAATTTTGTGAGTTTGTGTTTTCTGAAAACGGTTGTGACTTCGATGAACGCTTTGATAAATATAATGTTTTCAAACCCCATCTAGCTTATATTAACCATCTAGACTTCAAAACGAATAGTGGTTTTGCAAAAATGAAAACTACCTAAAAGTGTCTAAAATCGACTGGAAATCACGAAATAAGCATATTCAAGTTTTGTTGCTTTTTCATGGTTATTTGCCAAATTTTGTGAGTTTGTGTTTTCTGAAAACGGTTGTGACTTCGATGAACGCTTTGATAAATATAATGTTTCCAACACCCATCTAGCTTATATTAACCATCTAGACTTCAAAACGAATAGTGGTTTTGCAAAAATGAAAACTACTTAAAAGTGTCTAAAATCGACTGGAAATCACGAAATAAGCATTTTCAAGTTTTGTTGCTTTTTCATGGTTATTTGCCAAACTTTGTGAGTTTGTGTTTTCTGAAAACGGTTGTGACTTCGATGAACGCTTTGATAAATATAATGTTTCCAACACCCATCTAGCTTATATTACCCATCTAGACTTCAAAACGAATAGTGGTTTTGCAAAAATGAAAACTACCTAAAAGTGTCTAAAATCGACTGGAAATCACAAAATAAGCATTTTCAAGTTTTCTTGCTTTTTCATGGTTATTTGCCAAATTTTGTGAGTTTGTGTTTTCTGAAAACGGTTGTGACTTCGATGAACGCTTTGATAAATATAATGTTTCCAACACCCATCTAGCTTATATTACCCATCTAGACTTCAAAACGAATAGTGGTTTTGCAAAAATGAAAACTACCTAAAAGTGTCTAAAATCGACTGGAAATCACAAAATAAGCATTTTCAAGTTTTCTTGCTTTTTCATGGTTATTTGCCAAATTTTGTGAGTTTGTGTTTTCTGAAAACGGTTGTGACTTCGATGAACGCTTTGATAAATATAATGTTTCCAACACCCATCTAGCTTATATTAACCATCTAGACTTCAAAACGAATAGTGGTTTTGCAAAAATGAAAACTACCTAAAAGTGTCTAAAATCGACTGGAAATCACGAAATAAGCATTTTCAAGTTTTGTTGCTTTTTCATGGTTATTTGCCAAATTTTGTGAGTTTGTGTTTTCTGAAAACGGTTGTGACTTCGATGAACGCTTTGATAAATATAATGTTTCCAACAACCATCTAGCTTATATTAACCATCTAGACTTCAAAACGAATAGTGGTTTTGCAAAAATGAAAACTACCTAAAAGTGTCTAAAATCGACTGGAAATCACGAAATAAGCATTTTCAAGTTTTGTTGCTTTTTCATGGTTATTTGCCAAACTTTGTGAGTTTGTGTTTTCTGAAAACGGTTGTGACTTCGATGAACGCTTTGATAAATATAATGTTTCCAACACCCATCTAGCTTATATTAACCATCTAGACTTCAAAACGAATAGTGGTTTTGCAAAAATGAAAACTACCTAAAAGTGTCTAAAATCGACTGGAAATCACGAAATAAGCATTTTCAAGTTTTGTTGCTTTTTCATGGTTATTTGCCAAATTTTGTGAGTTTGTGTTTTCTGAAAACGGTTGTGACTTCGATGAACGCTTTGATAAATATATTGTTTCCAACAACCATCTAGCTTATATTAACCCTCTAAACTTCAAAACGAATAGTGGTTTTGCAAAAATGAAAACTAACTAAAAGTGTCTAAAATCGACTGGAAATCACGAAATAAGGATTTCAAGTTTTGTTGTTTTTTCATTGTTATTTGCCAAATTTTGTGAGTTTATTCTGAAAATGGTTGTGACTTCGATGAACGCTTTGATAAATATAATGTTTTCAACAACCATCTAGCTTATATTAACCCTCTAGACTTCAAAACGAATAGTGGTTTTGCAAAAATGAAAACTACCAAAAAATGTCTAAAATCGAATAGAAATCACGAAATAAGGATTTCAAGTTTCGTTGCTTATTCATGGTTATTTGCCAAATTTTGTTAGTTTATGTATTCTGAAAACGGTTGTAACTTCGATGAACGCTTTGATAAATATAATGTTTTCAACACACATCTAGCTTATATTAGCCATCTAGACTTCAAAACGAATAGTGGTTTTGCAAAAATGAAAACTACCAAAAAGTGTCTAAAATCGATTGGAAATCACGAAATAAGCATTTACAAGTTTTGTTGCTTTTTTTATAGTTATTTGCCAAATTTTGTGAGTTTGTGTTTCCTGAAAACGGTTGTGACTTCGATGAACGCTTTGATAAATATAATATTTTCAACACCCATCTAGCTTATATTAACCATCCAGACTTCAAAACGAATAGTGGTTTTGCAATAATGAAAACTACCTAAAAGTGTCTAAAATCGACTGTAAATCACAAAATAACCATCTTCACGTTTTGTTGGTTTTTCATGGTTATTTGCCAAATTTTGTCAGTCTGTGTTTTCTGAAAATGGTTGTGACTTCGTTGAAATCTTTGATAAATATAATGTTTTCAACAACCATCTAGCTTATATTAACCCTCTAAACTTCAAAACGAATAGTGGTTTTGCAAAAATGAAAACTACCTAAAAGTGTCTAAAATCGACTGGAAATCACGAAATAAGCATTTTCAAGTTTTGTTGCTTTTTCATGGTTATTTGCCAAATTTTGTGAGTTTGTGTTTTCTGAAAACGGTTGTGACTTCGATGAACGCTTTGATAAATATAATGTTTCCAACAACCATCTAGCTTATATTAACCCTCTAAACTTCAAAACGAATAGTGGTTTTGCAAAAATGAAAACTAACTAAAAGTGTCTAAAATCGACTGGAAATCACGAAATAAGGATTTCAAGTTTTGTTGTTTTTTCATGGTTATTTGCCAAATTTTGTGAGTTTATTCTGAAAACGGTTGTGACTTCGATGAACGCTTTGATAAATATAATGTTTTCAAACCCCATCTAGCTTATATTAACCATCTAGACTTCAAAACGAATAGTGGTTTTGCAAAAATGAAAACTACCTAAAAGTGTCTAAAATCGACTGGAAATCACGAAATAAGCATTTTCAAGTTTTGTTGCTTTTTCATGGTTATTTGCCAAATTTTGTGAGTTTGTGTTTTCTGAAAACGGTTGTGACTTCGATGAACGCTTTGATAAATATAATGTTTCCAACACCCATCTAGCTTATATTAACCATCTAGACTTCAAAACGAATAGTGGTTTTGCAAAAATGAAAACTACCTAAAAGTGTCTAAAATCGACTGGAAATCACGAAATAAGCATTTTCAAGTTTTGTTGCTTTTTCATGGTTATTTGCCAAACTTTGTGAGTTTGTGTTTTCTGAAAACGGTTGTGACTTCGATGAACGCTTTGATAAATATAATGTTTCCAACACCCATCTAGCTTATATTACCCATCTAGACTTCAAAACGAATAGTGGTTTTGCAAAAATGAAAACTACCAAAAAGTGTCTAAAATCGATTGGAAATCACGAAATAAGCATTTACAAGTTTTGTTGCTTTTTTTATAGTTATTTGCCAAATTTTGTGAGTTTGTGTTTCCTGAAAACGGTTGTGACTTCGATGAACGCTTTGATAAATATAATATTTTCAACACCCATCTAGCTTATATTAACCATCCAGACTTCAAAACGAATAGTGGTTTTGCAATAATGAAAACTACCTAAAAGTGTCTAAAATCGACTGTAAATCACAAAATAACCATCTTCACGTTTTGTTGGTTTTTCATGGTTATTTGCCAAATTTTGTCAGTCTGTGTTTTCTGAAAATGGTTGTGACTTCGTTGAAATCTTTGATAAATATAATGTTTTCAACAACCATCTAGCTTATATTAACCCTCTAAACTTCAAAACGAATAGTGGTTTTGCAAAAATGAAAACTACCTAAAAGTGTCTAAAATCGACTGGAAATCACGAAATAAGCATTTTCAAGTTTTGTTGCTTTTTCATGGTTATTTGCCAAATTTTGTGAGTTTGTGTTTTCTGAAAACGGTTGTGACTTCGATGAACGCTTTGATAAATATAATGTTTCCAACAACCATCTAGCTTATATTAACCCTCTAAACTTCAAAACGAATAGTGGTTTTGCAAAAATGAAAACTAACTAAAAGTGTCTAAAATCGACTGGAAATCACGAAATAAGGATTTCAAGTTTTGTTGTTTTTTCATGGTTATTTGCCAAATTTTGTGAGTTTATTCTGAAAACGGTTGTGACTTCGATGAACGCTTTGATAAATATAATATTTTCAAACCCCATCTAGCTTATATTAACCATCTAGACTTCAAAACGAATAGTGGTTTTGCAAAAATGAAAACTACCTAAAAGTGTCTAAAATCGACTGGAAATCACGAAATAAGCATTTTCAAGTTTTGTTGCTTTTTCATGGTTATTTGCCAAATTTTGTGAGTTTGTGTTTTCTGAAAACGGTTGTGACTTCGATGAACGCTTTGATAAATATAATGTTTTCAAACCCCATCTAGCTTATATTAACCATCTAGACTTCAAAACGAATAGTGGTTTTGCAAAAATGAAAACTACCTAAAAGTGTCTAAAATCGACTGGAAATCACGAAATAAGCATATTCAAGTTTTGTTGCTTTTTCATGGTTATTTGCCAAATTTTGTGAGTTTGTGTTTTCTGAAAACGGTTGTGACTTCGATGAACGCTTTGATAAATATAATGTTTCCAACACCCATCTAGCTTATATTAACCATCTAGACTTCAAAACGAATAGTGGTTTTGCAAAAATGAAAACTACTTAAAAGTGTCTAAAATCGACTGGAAATCACGAAATAAGCATTTTCAAGTTTTGTTGCTTTTTCATGGTTATTTGCCAAACTTTGTGAGTTTGTGTTTTCTGAAAACGGTTGTGACTTCGATGAACGCTTTGATAAATATAATGTTTCCAACACCCATCTAGCTTATATTACCCATCTAGACTTCAAAACGAATAGTGGTTTTGCAAAAATGAAAACTACCTAAAAGTGTCTAAAATCGACTGGAAATCACAAAATAAGCATTTTCAAGTTTTCTTGCTTTTTCATGGTTATTTGCCAAATTTTGTGAGTTTGTGTTTTCTGAAAACGGTTGTGACTTCGATGAACGCTTTGATAAATATAATGTTTCCAACACCCATCTAGCTTATATTAACCATCTAGACTTCAAAACGAATAGTGGTTTTGCAAAAATGAAAACTACCTAAAAGTGTCTAAAATCGACTGGAAATCACGAAATAAGCATTTTCAAGTTTTGTTGCTTTTTCATGGTTATTTGCCAAATTTTGTGAGTTTGTGTTTTCTGAAAACGGTTGTGACTTCGATGAACGCTTTGATAAATATAATGTTTCCAACACCCATCTAGCTTATATTAACCCTCTAAACTTCAAAACGAATAGTGGTTTTGCAAAAATGAAAACTAACTAAAAGTGTCTAAAATCGACTGGAAATCACGAAATAAGGATTTCAAGTTTTGTTGTTTTTTCATGGTTATTTGCCAAATTTTGTGAGTTTATTCTGAAAACGGTTGTGACTTCGATGAACGCTTTGATAAATATAATATTTTCAAACCCCATCTAGCTTATATTAACCATCTAGACTTCAAAACGAATAGTGGTTTTGCAAAAATGAAAACTACCTAAAAGTGTCTAAAATCGACTGGAAATCACGAAATAAGCATTTTCAAGTTTTGTTGCTTTTTCATGGTTATTTGCCAAATTTTGTGAGTTTGTGTTTTCTGAAAACGGTTGTGACTTCGATGAACGCTTTGATAAATATAATGTTTTCAAACCCCATCTAGCTTATATTAACCATCTAGACTTCAAAACGAATAGTGGTTTTGCAAAAATGAAAACTACCTAAAAGTGTCTAAAATCGACTGGAAATCACGAAATAAGCATATTCAAGTTTTGTTGCTTTTTCATGGTTATTTGCCAAATTTTGTGAGTTTGTGTTTTCTGAAAACGGTTGTGACTTCGATGAACGCTTTGATAAATATAATGTTTCCAACACCCATCTAGCTTATATTAACCATCTAGACTTCAAAACGAATAGTGGTTTTGCAAAAATGAAAACTACCTAAAAGTGTCTAAAATCGACTGGAAATCACGAAATAAGCATTTTCAAGTTTTGTTGCTTTTTCATGGTTATTTGCCAAATTTTGTGAGTTTGTGTTTTCTGAAAACGGTTGTGACTTCGATGAACGCTTTGATAAATATAATGTTTCCAACAACCATCTAGCTTATATTAACCCTCTAAACTTCAAAACGAATAGTGGTTTTGCAAAAATGAAAACTAACTAAAAGTGTCTAAAATCGACTGGAAATCACGAAATAAGGATTTCAAGTTTTGTTGTTTTTTCATGGTTATTTGCCAAATTTTGTGAGTTTATTCTGAAAACGGTTGTGACTTCGATGAACGCTTTGATAAATATAATATTTTCAAACCCCATCTAGCTTATATTAACCATCTAGACTTCAAAACGAATAGTGGTTTTGCAAAAATGAAAACTACCTAAAAGTGTCTAAAATCGACTGGAAATCACGAAATAAGCATTTTCAAGTTTTGTTGCTTTTTCATGGTTATTTGCCAAATTTTGTGAGTTTGTGTTTTCTGAAAACGGTTGTGACTTCGATGAACGCTTTGATAAATATAATGTTTTCAAACCCCATCTAGCTTATATTAACCATCTAGACTTCAAAACGAATAGTGGTTTTGCAAAAATGAAAACTACCTAAAAGTGTCTAAAATCGACTGGAAATCACGAAATAAGCATATTCAAGTTTTGTTGCTTTTTCATGGTTATTTGCCAAATTTTGTGAGTTTGTGTTTTCTGAAAACGGTTGTGACTTCGATGAACGCTTTGATAAATATAATGTTTCCAACACCCATCTAGCTTATATTAACCATCTAGACTTCAAAACGAATAGTGGTTTTGCAAAAATGAAAACTACTTAAAAGTGTCTAAAATCGACTGGAAATCACGAAATAAGCATTTTCAAGTTTTGTTGCTTTTTCATGGTTATTTGCCAAACTTTGTGAGTTTGTGTTTTCTGAAAACGGTTGTGACTTCGATGAACGCTTTGATAAATATAATGTTTCCAACACCCATCTAGCTTATATTACCCATCTAGACTTCAAAACGAATAGTGGTTTTGCAAAAATGAAAACTACCTAAAAGTGTCTAAAATCGACTGGAAATCACAAAATAAGCATTTTCAAGTTTTCTTGCTTTTTCATGGTTATTTGCCAAATTTTGTGAGTTTGTGTTTTCTGAAAACGGTTGTGACTTCGATGAACGCTTTGATAAATATAATGTTTCCAACACCCATCTAGCTTATATTAACCATCTAGACTTCAAAACGAATAGTGGTTTTGCAAAAATGAAAACTACCTAAAAGTGTCTAAAATCGACTGGAAATCACGAAATAAGCATTTTCAAGTTTTGTTGCTTTTTCATGGTTATTTGCCAAATTTTGTGAGTTTGTGTTTTCTGAAAACGGTTGTGACTTCGATGAACGCTTTGATAAATATAATGTTTCCAACACCCATCTAGCTTATATTAACCCTCTAAACTTCAAAACGAATAGTGGTTTTGCAAAAATGAAAACTAACTAAAAGTGTCTAAAATCGACTGGAAATCACGAAATAAGGATTTCAAGTTTTGTTGTTTTTTCATGGTTATTTGCCAAATTTTGTGAGTTTATTCTGAAAACGGTTGTGACTTCGATGAACGCTTTGATAAATATAATATTTTCAAACCCCATCTAGCTTATATTAACCATCTAGACTTCAAAACGAATAGTGGTTTTGCAAAAATGAAAACTACCTAAAAGTGTCTAAAATCGACTGGAAATCACGAAATAAGCATTTTCAAGTTTTGTTGCTTTTTCATGGTTATTTGCCAAATTTTGTGAGTTTGTGTTTTCTGAAAACGGTTGTGACTTCGATGAACGCTTTGATAAATATAATGTTTTCAAACCCCATCTAGCTTATATTAACCATCTAGACTTCAAAACGAATAGTGGTTTTGCAAAAATGAAAACTACCTAAAAGTGTCTAAAATCGACTGGAAATCACGAAATAAGCATATTCAAGTTTTGTTGCTTTTTCATGGTTATTTGCCAAATTTTGTGAGTTTGTGTTTTCTGAAAACGGTTGTGACTTCGATGAACGCTTTGATAAATATAATGTTTCCAACACCCATCTAGCTTATATTAACCATCTAGACTTCAAAACGAATAGTGGTTTTGCAAAAATGAAAACTACCTAAAAGTGTCTAAAATCGACTGGAAATCACGAAATAAGCATTTTCAAGTTTTGTTGCTTTTTCATGGTTATTTGCCAAACTTTGTGAGTTTGTGTTTTCTGAAAACGGTTGTGACTTCGATGAACGCTTTGATAAATATAATGTTTCCAACACCCATCTAGCTTATATTACCCATCTAGACTTCAAAACGAATAGTGGTTGTGCAAAAATGAAAACTACCTAAAAGTGTCTAAAATCGACTGGAAATCACAAAATAAGCATTTTCAAGTTTTCTTGCTTTTTCATGGTTATTTGCCAAATTTTGTGAGTTTGTGTTTTCTGAAAACGGTTGTGACTTCGATGAACGCTTTGATAAATATAATGTTTCCAACACCCATCTAGCTTATATTAACCATCTAGACTTCAAAACGAATAGTGGTTTTGCAAAAATGAAAACTACCTAAAAGTGTCTAAAATCGACTGGAAATCACGAAATAAGCATTTTCAAGTTTTGTTGCTTTTTCATGGTTATTTGCCAAATTTTGTGAGTTTGTGTTTTCTGAAAACGGTTGTGACTTCGATGAACGCTTTGATAAATATAATGTTTCCAACAACCATCTAGCTTATATTAACCCTCTAAACTTCAAAACGAATAGTGGTTTTGCAAAAATGAAAACTAACTAAAAGTGTCTAAAATCGACTGGAAATCACGAAATAAGGATTTCAAGTTTTGTTGTTTTTTCATGGTTATTTGCCAAATTTTGTGAGTTTATTCTGAAAACGGTTGTGACTTCGATGAACGCTTTGATAAATATAATGTTTTCAAACCCCATCTAGCTTATATTAACCATCTAGACTTCAAAACGAATAGTGGTTTTGCAAAAATGAAAACTACCTAAAAGTGTCTAAAATCGACTGGAAATCACGAAATAAGCATTTTCAAGTTTTGTTGCTTTTTCATGGTTATTTGCCAAACTTTGTGAGTTTGTGTTTTCTGAAAACGGTTGTGACTTCGATGAACGCTTTGATAAATATAATGTTTCCAACACCCATCTAGCTTATATTAACCATCTAGACTTCAAAACGAATAGTGGTTTTGCAAAAATGAAAACTACCTAAAAGTGTCTAAAATCAACTGGAAATCACGAAATAAGCATTTTCAAGTTTTGTTGCTTTTTCATGGTTATTTGCCAAACTTTGTGAGTTTGTGTTTTCTGAAAACGGTTGTGACTTCGATGAACGCTTTGATAAATATAATGTTTCCAACACCCATCTAGCTTATATTAACCATCTAGACTTCAAAACGAATAGTGGTTTTGCAAAAATGAAAACTACCTAAAAGTGTCTAAAATCGACTGGAAATCACGAAATAAGCATTTTCAAGTTTTGTTGCTTTTTCATGGTTATTTGCCAAATTTTGTGAGTTTGTGTTTTCTGAAAACGGTTGTGACTTCGATGAACGCTTTGATAAATATATTGTTTCCAACAACCATCTAGCTTATATTAACCCTCTAAACTTCAAAACGAATAGTGGTTTTGCAAAAATGAAAACTAACTAAAAGTGTCTAAAATCGACTGGAAATCACGAAATAAGGATTTCAAGTTTTGTTGTTTTTTCATTGTTATTTGCCAAATTTTGTGAGTTTATTCTGAAAATGGTTGTGACTTCGATGAACGCTTTGATAAATATAATGTTTTCAACAACCATCTAGCTTATATTAACCCTCTAGACTTCAAAACGAATAGTGGTTTTGCAAAAATGAAAACTACCAAAAAATGTCTAAAATCGAATAGAAATCACGAAATAAGGATTTCAAGTTTCGTTGCTTATTCATGGTTATTTGCCAAATTTTGTTAGTTTATGTATTCTGAAAACGGTTGTAACTTCGATGAACGCTTTGATAAATATAATGTTTTCAACACACATCTAGCTTATATTAGCCATCTAGACTTCAAAACGAATAGTGGTTTTGCAAAAATGAAAACTACCAAAAAGTGTCTAAAATCGATTGGAAATCACGAAATAAGCATTTACAAGTTTTGTTGCTTTTTTTATAGTTATTTGCCAAATTTTGTGAGTTTGTGTTTCCTGAAAACGGTTGTGACTTCGATGAACGCTTTGATAAATATAATATTTTCAACACCCATCTAGCTTATATTAACCATCCAGACTTCAAAACGAATAGTGGTTTTGCAATAATGAAAACTACCTAAAAGTGTCTAAAATCGACTGTAAATCACAAAATAACCATCTTCACGTTTTGTTGGTTTTTCATGGTTATTTGCCAAATTTTGTCAGTCTGTGTTTTCTGAAAATGGTTGTGACTTCGTTGAAATCTTTGATAAATATAATGTTTTCAACAACCATCTAGCTTATATTAACCCTCTAAACTTCAAAACGAATAGTGGTTTTGCAAAAATGAAAACTACCTAAAAGTGTCTAAAATCGACTGGAAATCACGAAATAAGCATTTTCAAGTTTTGTTGCTTTTTCATGGTTATTTGCCAAATTTTGTGAGTTTGTGTTTTCTGAAAACGGTTGTGACTTCGATGAACGCTTTGATAAATATAATGTTTCCAACAACCATCTAGCTTATATTAACCCTCTAAACTTCAAAACGAATAGTGGTTTTGCAAAAATGAAAACTAACTAAAAGTGTCTAAAATCGACTGGAAATCACGAAATAAGGATTTCAAGTTTTGTTGTTTTTTCATGGTTATTTGCCAAATTTTGTGAGTTTATTCTGAAAACGGTTGTGACTTCGATGAACGCTTTGATAAATATAATGTTTTCAAACCCCATCTAGCTTATATTAACCATCTAGACTTCAAAACGAATAGTGGTTTTGCAAAAATGAAAACTACCTAAAAGTGTCTAAAATCGACTGGAAATCACGAAATAAGCATTTTCAAGTTTTGTTGCTTTTTCATGGTTATTTGCCAAACTTTGTGAGTTTGTGTTTTCTGAAAACGGTTGTGACTTCGATGAACGCTTTGATAAATATAATGTTTCCAACACCCATCTAGCTTATATTAACCATCTAGACTTCAAAACGAATAGTGGTTTTGCAAAAATGAAAACTACCTAAAAGTGTCTAAAATCGACTGGAAATCACGAAATAAGCATTTTCAAGTTTTGTTGCTTTTTCATGGTTATTTGCCAAACTTTGTGAGTTTGTGTTTTCTGAAAACGGTTGTGACTTCGATGAACGCTTTGATAAATATAATGTTTCCAACACCCATCTAGCTTATATTAACCATCTAGACTTCAAAACGAATAGTGGTTTTGCAAAAATGAAAACTACCTAAAAGTGTCTAAAATCGACTGGAAATCACGAAATAAGCATTTTCAAGTTTTGTTGCTTTTTCATGGTTATTTGCCAAATTTTGTGAGTTTGTGTTTTCTGAAAACGGTTGTGACTTCGATGAACGCTTTGATAAATATATTGTTTCCAACAACCATCTAGCTTATATTAACCCTCTAAACTTCAAAACGAATAGTGGTTTTGCAAAAATGAAAACTAACTAAAAGTGTCTAAAATCGACTGGAAATCACGAAATAAGGATTTCAAGTTTTGTTGTTTTTTCATTGTTATTTGCCAAATTTTGTGAGTTTATTCTGAAAATGGTTGTGACTTCGATGAACGCTTTGATAAATATAATGTTTTCAACAACCATCTAGCTTATATTAACCCTCTAGACTTCAAAACGAATAGTGGTTTTGCAAAAATGAAAACTACCAAAAAATGTCTAAAATCGAATAGAAATCACGAAATAAGGATTTCAAGTTTCGTTGCTTATTCATGGTTATTTGCCAAATTTTGTTAGTTTATGTATTCTGAAAACGGTTGTAACTTCGATGAACGCTTTGATAAATATAATGTTTTCAACACACATCTAGCTTATATTAGCCATCTAGACTTCAAAACGAATAGTGGTTTTGCAAAAATGAAAACTACCAAAAAGTGTCTAAAATCGATTGGAAATCACGAAATAAGCATTTACAAGTTTTGTTGCTTTTTTTATAGTTATTTGCCAAATTTTGTGAGTTTGTGTTTCCTGAAAACGGTTGTGACTTCGATGAACGCTTTGATAAATATAATATTTTCAACACCCATCTAGCTTATATTAACCATCCAGACTTCAAAACGAATAGTGGTTTTGCAATAATGAAAACTACCTAAAAGTGTCTAAAATCGACTGTAAATCACAAAATAACCATCTTCACGTTTTGTTGTTTTTTCATGGTTATTTGCCAAATTTTGTGAGTTTATTCTGAAAACGGTTGTGACTTCGATGAACGCTTTGATAAATATAATGTTTTCAAACCCCATCTAGCTTATATTAACCATCTAGACTTCAAAACGAATAGTGGTTTTGCAAAAATGAAAACTACCTAAAAGTGTCTAAAATCGACTGGAAATCACGAAATAAGCATTTTCAAGTTTTGTTGCTTTTTCATGGTTATTTGCCAAACTTTGTGAGTTTGTGTTTTCTGAAAACGGTTGTGACTTCGATGAACGCTTTGATAAATATAATGTTTCCAACACCCATCTAGCTTATATTACCCATCTAGACTTCAAAACGAATAGTGGTTTTGCAAAAATGAAAACTACCAAAAAGTGTCTAAAATCGATTGGAAATCACGAAATAAGCATTTACAAGTTTTGTTGCTTTTTTTATAGTTATTTGCCAAATTTTGTGAGTTTGTGTTTCCTGAAAACGGTTGTGACTTCGATGAACGCTTTGATAAATATAATATTTTCAACACCCATCTAGCTTATATTAACCATCCAGACTTCAAAACGAATAGTGGTTTTGCAATAATGAAAACTACCTAAAAGTGTCTAAAATCGACTGTAAATCACAAAATAACCATCTTCACGTTTTGTTGGTTTTTCATGGTTATTTGCCAAATTTTGTCAGTCTGTGTTTTCTGAAAATGGTTGTGACTTCGTTGAAATCTTTGATAAATATAATGTTTTCAACAACCATCTAGCTTATATTAACCCTCTAAACTTCAAAACGAATAGTGGTTTTGCAAAAATGAAAACTACCTAAAAGTGTCTAAAATCGACTGGAAATCACGAAATAAGCATTTTCAAGTTTTGTTGCTTTTTCATGGTTATTTGCCAAATTTTGTGAGTTTGTGTTTTCTGAAAACGGTTGTGACTTCGATGAACGCTTTGATAAATATAATGTTTCCAACAACCATCTAGCTTATATTAACCCTCTAAACTTCAAAACGAATAGTGGTTTTGCAAAAATGAAAACTAACTAAAAGTGTCTAAAATCGACTGGAAATCACGAAATAAGGATTTCAAGTTTTGTTGTTTTTTCATGGTTATTTGCCAAATTTTGTGAGTTTATTCTGAAAACGGTTGTGACTTCGATGAACGCTTTGATAAATATAATGTTTTCAAACCCCATCTAGCTTATATTAACCATCTAGACTTCAAAACGAATAGTGGTTTTGCAAAAATGAAAACTACCTAAAAGTGTCTAAAATCGACTGGAAATCACGAAATAAGCATTTTCAAGTTTTGTTGCTTTTTCATGGTTATTTGCCAAATTTTGTGAGTTTGTGTTTTCTGAAAACGGTTGTGACTTCGATGAACGCTTTGATAAATATAATGTTTCCAACACCCATCTAGCTTATATTAACCATCTAGACTTCAAAACGAATAGTGGTTTTGCAAAAATGAAAACTACCTAAAAGTGTCTAAAATCGACTGGAAATCACGAAATAAGCATTTTCAAGTTTTGTTGCTTTTTCATGGTTATTTGCCAAATTTTGTGAGTTTGTGTTTTCTGAAAACGGTTGTGACTTCGATGAACGCTTTGATAAATATAATGTTTCCAACACCCATCTAGCTTATATTAACCATCTAGACTTCAAAACGAATAGTGGTTTTGCAAAAATGAAAACTACCTAAAAGTGTCTAAAATCGACTGGAAATCACGAAATAAGCATTTTCAAGTTTTGTTGCTTTTTCATGGTTATTTGCCAAATTTTGTGAGTTTGTGTTTTCTGAAAACGGTTGTGACTTCGATGAACGCTTTGATAAATATAATGTTTCCAACAACCATCTAGCTTATATTAACCCTCTAAACTTCAAAACGAATAGTGGTTTTGCAAAAATGAAAACTAACTAAAAGTGTCTAAAATCGACTGGAAATCACGAAATAAGGATTTCAAGTTTTGTTGTTTTTTCATGGTTATTTGCCAAATTTTGTGAGTTTATTCTGAAAACGGTTGTGACTTCGATGAACGCTTTGATAAATATAATGTTTTCAAACCCCATCTAGCTTATATTAACCATCTAGACTTCAAAACGAATAGTGGTTTTGCAAAAATGAAAACTACCTAAAAGTGTCTAAAATCGACTGGAAATCACGAAATAAGCATTTTCAAGTTTTGTTGCTTTTTCATGGTTATTTGCCAAACTTTGTGAGTTTGTGTTTTCTGAAAACGGTTGTGACTTCGATGAACGCTTTGATAAATATAATGTTTCCAACACCCATCTAGCTTATATTAACCATCTAGACTTCAAAACGAATAGTGGTTTTGCAAAAATGAAAACTACCTAAAAGTGTCTAAAATCGACTGGAAATCACGAAATAAGCATTTTCAAGTTTTGTTGCTTTTTCATGGTTATTTGCCAAATTTTGTGAGTTTGTGTTTTCTGAAAACGGTTGTGACTTCGATGAACGCTTTGATAAATATATTGTTTCCAACAACCATCTAGCTTATATTAACCCTCTAAACTTCAAAACGAATAGTGGTTTTGCAAAAATGAAAACTAACTAAAAGTGTCTAAAATCGACTGGAAATCACGAAATAAGGATTTCAAGTTTTGTTGTTTTTTCATGGTTATTTGCCAAATTTTGTGAGTTTATTCTGAAAACGGTTGTGACTTCGATGAACGCTTTGATAAATATAATGTTTTCAAACCCCATCTAGCTTATATTAACCATCTAGACTTCAAAACGAATAGTGGTTTTGCAAAAATGAAAACTACCTAAAAGTGTCTAAAATCGACTGGAAATCACGAAATAAGCATTTTCAAGTTTTGTTGCTTTTTCATGGTTATTTGCCAAACTTTGTGAGTTTGTGTTTTCTGAAAACGGTTGTGACTTCGATGAACGCTTTGATAAATATAATGTTTCCAACACCCATCTAGCTTATATTACCCATCTAGACTTCAAAACGAATAGTGGTTTTGCAAAAATGAAAACTACCTAAAAGTGTCTAAAATCGACTGGAAATCACAAAATAAGCATTTTCAAGTTTTCTTGCTTTTTCATGGTTATTTGCCAAATTGTGTGAGTTTGTGTTTTCTGAAAACGGTTGTGACTTCGATGAACGCTTTGATAAATATAATGTTTCCAACACCCATCTAGCTTATATTAACCATCTAGACTTCAAAACGAATAGTGGTTTTGCAAAAATGAAAACTACCTAAAAGTGTCTAAAATCGACTGGAAATCACGAAATAAGCATTTTCAAGTTTTGTTGCTTTTTCATGGTTATTTGCCAAATTTTGTGAGTTTGTGTTTTCTGAAAACGGTTGTGACTTCGATGAACGCTTTGATAAATATAATGTTTCCAACAACCATCTAGCTTATATTAACCCTCTAAACTTCAAAACGAATAGTGGTTTTGCAAAAATGAAAACTAACTAAAAGTGTCTAAAATCGACTGGAAATCACGAAATAAGGATTTCAAGTTTTGTTGTTTTTTCATGGTTATTTGCCAAATTTTGTGAGTTTATTCTGAAAACGGTTGTGACTTCGATGAACGCTTTGATAAATATAATGTTTTCAAACCCCATCTAGCTTATATTAACCATCTAGACTTCAAAACGAATAGTGGTTTTGCAAAAATGAAAACTACCTAAAAGTGTCTAAAATCGACTGGAAATCACGAAATAAGCATTTTCAAGTTTTGTTGCTTTTTCATGGTTATTTGCCAAACTTTGTGAGTTTGTGTTTTCTGAAAACGGTTGTGACTTCGATGAACGCTTTGATAAATATAATGTTTCCAACACCCATCTAGCTTATATTAACCATCTAGACTTCAAAACGAATAGTGGTTTTGCAAAAATGAAAACTACCTAAAAGTGTCTAAAATCGACTGGAAATCACGAAATAAGCATTTTCAAGTTTTGTTGCTTTTTCATGGTTATTTGCCAAATTTTGTGAGTTTGTGTTTTCTGAAAACGGTTGTGACTTCGATGAACGCTTTGATAAATATATTGTTTCCAACAACCATCTAGCTTATATTAACCCTCTAAACTTCAAAACGAATAGTGGTTTTGCAAAAATGAAAACTAACTAAAAGTGTCTAAAATCGACTGGAAATCACGAAATAAGGATTTCAAGTTTTGTTGTTTTTTCATTGTTATTTGCCAAATTTTGTGAGTTTATTCTGAAAATGGTTGTGACTTCGATGAACGCTTTGATAAATATAATGTTTTCAACAACCATCTAGCTTATATTAACCCTCTAGACTTCAAAACGAATAGTGGTTTTGCAAAAATGAAAACTACCAAAAAATGTCTAAAATCGAATAGAAATCACGAAATAAGGATTTCAAGTTTCGTTGCTTATTCATGGTTATTTGCCAAATTTTGTTAGTTTATGTATTCTGAAAACGGTTGTAACTTCGATGAACGCTTTGATAAATATAATGTTTTCAACACACATCTAGCTTATATTAGCCATCTAGACTTCAAAACGAATAGTGGTTTTGCAAAAATGAAAACTACCAAAAAGTGTCTAAAATCGATTGGAAATCACGAAATAAGCATTTACAAGTTTTGTTGCTTTTTTTATAGTTATTTGCCAAATTTTGTGAGTTTGTGTTTCCTGAAAACGGTTGTGACTTCGATGAACGCTTTGATAAATATAATATTTTCAACACCCATCTAGCTTATATTAACCATCCAGACTTCAAAACGAATAGTGGTTTTGCAATAATGAAAACTACCTAAAAGTGTCTAAAATCGACTGTAAATCACAAAATAACCATCTTCACGTTTTGTTGGTTTTTCATGGTTATTTGCCAAATTTTGTGAGTTTGTGTTTTCTGAAAACGGTTGTGACTTCGATGAACGCTTTGATAAATATAATGTTTCCAACACCCATCTAGCTTATATTAACCATCTAGACTTCAAAACGAATAGTGGTTTTGCAAAAATGAAAACTACCTAAAAGTGTCTAAAATCGACTGGAAATCACGAAATAAGCATTTTCAAGTTTTGTTGCTTTTTCATGGTTATTTGCCAAACTTTGTGAGTTTGTGTTTTCTGAAAACGGTTGTGACTTCGATGAACGCTTTGATAAATATAATGTTTCCAACACCCATCTAGCTTATATTAACCATCTAGACTTCAAAACGAATAGTGGTTTTGCAAAAATGAAAACTACCTAAAAGTGACTAAAATCGACTGGAAATCACAAAATAAGCATTTTCAAGTTTTCTTGCTTTTTCATGGTTATTTGCCAAATTTTGTGAGTTTGTGTTTTCTGAAAACGGTTGTGACTTCGATGAACGCTTTGATAAATATAATGTTTCCAACAACCATCTAGCTTATATTAACCCTCTAAACTTCAAAACGAATAGTGGTTTTGCAAAAATGAAAACTAACTAAAAGTGTCTAAAATCGACTGGAAATCACGAAATAAGGATTTCAAGTTTTGTTGTTTTTTCATGGTTATTTGCCAAATTTTGTGAGTTTATTCTGAAAACGGTTGTGACTTCGATGAACGCTTTGATAAATATAATGTTTTCAAACCCCATCTAGCTTATATTAACCATCTAGACTTCAAAACGAATAGTGGTTTTGCAAAAATGAAAACTACCTAAAAGTGTCTAAAATCGACTGGAAATCACGAAATAAGCATTTTCAAGTTTTGTTGCTTTTTCATGGTTATTTGCCAAATTTTGTGAGTTTGTGTTTTCTGAAAACGGTTGTGACTTCGATGAACGCTTTGATAAATATAATGTTTCCAACACCCATCTAGCTTATATTAACCATCTAGACTTCAAAACGAATAGTGGTTTTGCAAAAATGAAAACTACCTAAAAGTGTCTAAAATCGACTGGAAATCACGAAATAAGCATTTTCAAGTTTTGTTGCTTTTTCATGGTTATTTGCCAAATTTTGTGAGTTTGTGTTTTCTGAAAACGGTTGTGACTTCGATGAACGCTTTGATAAATATAATGTTTCCAACACCCATCTAGCTTATATTAACCATCTAGACTTCAAAACGAATAGTGGTTTTGCAAAAATGAAAACTACACCTCAAAGTGTCTAAAATCGACTGGAAATCACGAAATAAGCATTTTCAAGTTTTGTTGCTTTTTCATGGTTATTTGCCAAATTTTGTGAGTTTGTGTTTTCTGAAAACGGTTGTGACTTCGATGAACGCTTTGATAAATATAATGTTTCCAACACCCATCTAGCTTATATTAACCATCTAGACTTCAAAACGAATAGTGGTTTTGCAAAAATGAAAACTACCTAAAAGTGTCTAAAATCGACTGGAAATCACGAAATAAGCATTTTCAAGTTTTGTTGCTTTTTCATGGTTATTTGCCAAACTTTGTGAGTTTGTGTTTTCTGAAAACGGTTGTGACTTCGATGAACGCTTTGATAAATATAATGTTTCCAACACCCATCTAGCTTATATTAACCATCTAGACTTCAAAACGAATAGTGGTTTTGCAAAAATGAAAACTACCTAAAAGTGTCTAAAATCGACTGGAAATCACAAAATAAGCATTTTCAAGTTTTCTTGCTTTTTCATGGTTATTTGCCAAATTTTGTGAGTTTGTGTTTTCTGAAAACGGTTGTGACTTCGATGAACGCTTTGATAAATATAATGTTTCCAACACCCATCTAGCTTATATTACCCATCTAGACTTCAAAACGAATAGTGGTTTTGCAAAAATGAAAACTACCTAAAAGTGTCTAAAATCGACTGGAAATCACGAAATAAGCATTTTCAAGTTTTGTTGCATTTTCATGGTTATTTGCCAAACTTTGTGAGTTTGTGTTTTCTGAAAACGGTTGTGACTTCGATGAACGCTTTGATAAATATAATGTTTCCAACACCCATCTAGCTTATATTAACCATCTAGACTTCAAAACGAATAGTGGTTTTGCAAAAATGAAAACTACCTAAAAGTGTCTAAAATCGACTGGAAATCACGAAATAAGCATTTTCAAGTTTTGTTGCTTTTTCATGGTTATTTGCCAAATTTTGTGAGTTTGTGTTTTCTGAAAACGGTTGTGACTTCGATGAACGCTTTGATAAATATAATGTTTCCAACAACCATCTAGCTTATATTAACCCTCTAAACTTCAAAACGAATAGTGGTTTTGCAAAAATGAAAACTAACTAAAAGTGTCTAAAATCGACTGGAAATCACGAAATAAGGATTTCAAGTTTTGTTGTTTTTTCATGGTTATTTGCCAAATTTTGTGAGTTTATTCTGAAAACGGTTGTGACTTCGATGAACGCTTTGATAAATATAATGTTTCCAACACCCATCTAGCTTATATTAACCATCTAGACTTCAAAACGAATAGTGGTTTTGCAAAAATGAAAACTACCTAAAAGTGTCTAAAATCGACTGGAAATCACGAAATAAGCATTTTCAAGTTTTGTTGCTTTTTCATGGTTATTTGCCAAATTTTGTGAGTTTGTGTTTTCTGAAAACGGTTGTGACTTCGATGAACGCTTTGATAAATATATTGTTTCCAACAACCATCTAGCTTATATTAACCCTCTAAACTTCAAAACGAATAGTGGTTTTGCAAAAATGAAAACTAACTAAAAGTGTCTAAAATCGACTGGAAATCACGAAATAAGGATTTCAAGTTTTGTTGTTTTTTTCATGGTTATTTGCCAAATTTTGTGAGTTTATTCTGAAAACGGTTGTGACTTCGATGAACGCTTTGATAAATATAATGTTTTCAAACCCCATCTAGCTTATATTAACCATCTAGACTTCAAAACGAATAGTGGTTTTGCAAAAATGAAAACTACCTAAAAGTGTCTAAAATCGACTGGAAATCACGAAATAAGCATTTTCAAGTTTTGTTGCTTTTTCATGGTTATTTGCCAAACTTTGTGAGTTTGTGTTTTCTGAAAACGGTTGTGACTTCGATGAACGCTTTGATAAATATAATGTTTCCAACACCCATCTAGCTTATATTACCCATCTAGACTTCAAAACGAATAGTGGTTTTGCAAAAATGAAAACTACCTAAAAGTGTCTAAAATCGACTGGAAATCACAAAATAAGCATTTTCAAGTTTTCTTGCTTTTTCATGGTTATTTGCCAAATTGTGTGAGTTTGTGTTTTCTGAAAACGGTTGTGACTTCGATGAACGCTTTGATAAATATAATGTTTCCAACACCCATCTAGCTTATATTAACCATCTAGACTTCAAAACGAATAGTGGTTTTGCAAAAATGAAAACTACCTAAAAGTGTCTAAAATCGACTGGAAATCACGAAATAAGCATTTTCAAGTTTTGTTGCTTTTTCATGGTTATTTGCCAAATTTTGTGAGTTTGTGTTTTCTGAAAACGGTTGTGACTTCGATGAACGCTTTGATAAATATAATGTTTCCAACAACCATCTAGCTTATATTAACCCTCTAAACTTCAAAACGAATAGTGGTTTTGCAAAAATGAAAACTAACTAAAAGTGTCTAAAATCGACTGGAAATCACGAAATAAGGATTTCAAGTTTTGTTGTTTTTTCATGGTTATTTGCCAAATTTTGTGAGTTTATTCTGAAAACGGTTGTGACTTCGATGAACGCTTTGATAAATATAATGTTTTCAAACCCCATCTAGCTTATATTAACCATCTAGACTTCAAAACGAATAGTGGTTTTGCAAAAATGAAAACTACCTAAAAGTGTCTAAAATCGACTGGAAATCACGAAATAAGCATTTTCAAGTTTTGTTGCTTTTTCATGGTTATTTGCCAAACTTTGTGAGTTTGTGTTTTCTGAAAACGGTTGTGACTTCGATGAACGCTTTGATAAATATAATGTTTCCAACACCCATCTAGCTTATATTAACCATCTAGACTTCAAAACGAATAGTGGTTTTGCAAAAATGAAAACTACCTAAAAGTGTCTAAAATCGACTGGAAATCACGAAATAAGCATTTTCAAGTTTTGTTGCTTTTTCATGGTTATTTGCCAAATTTTGTGAGTTTGTGTTTTCTGAAAACGGTTGTGACTTCGATGAACGCTTTGATAAATATATTGTTTCCAACAACCATCTAGCTTATATTAACCCTCTAAACTTCAAAACGAATAGTGGTTTTGCAAAAATGAAAACTAACTAAAAGTGTCTAAAATCGACTGGAAATCACGAAATAAGGATTTCAAGTTTTGTTGTTTTTTCATTGTTATTTGCCAAATTTTGTGAGTTTATTCTGAAAATGGTTGTGACTTCGATGAACGCTTTGATAAATATAATGTTTTCAACAACCATCTAGCTTATATTAACCCTCTAGACTTCAAAACGAATAGTGGTTTTGCAAAAATGAAAACTACCAAAAAATGTCTAAAATCGAATAGAAATCACGAAATAAGGATTTCAAGTTTCGTTGCTTATTCATGGTTATTTGCCAAATTTTGTTAGTTTATGTATTCTGAAAACGGTTGTAACTTCGATGAACGCTTTGATAAATATAATGTTTTCAACACACATCTAGCTTATATTAGCCATCTAGACTTCAAAACGAATAGTGGTTTTGCAAAAATGAAAACTACCAAAAAGTGTCTAAAATCGATTGGAAATCACGAAATAAGCATTTACAAGTTTTGTTGCTTTTTTTATAGTTATTTGCCAAATTTTGTGAGTTTGTGTTTCCTGAAAACGGTTGTGACTTCGATGAACGCTTTGATAAATATAATATTTTCAACACCCATCTAGCTTATATTAACCATCCAGACTTCAAAACGAATAGTGGTTTTGCAATAATGAAAACTACCTAAAAGTGTCTAAAATCGACTGTAAATCACAAAATAACCATCTTCACGTTTTGTTGGTTTTTCATGG
>NW_028315379.1:0-30000 GCF_046866305.1 Octopus bimaculoides
ACACCCTCTCACTTTCTCCCTCCACTATCTCTCCATTCCTCTCCCCCTTTACACTCCACATTACTCTTCTCTTCCCCCTCTCTCTCTCCACCACAACCCCTTCACTAATTCTATAAAAAGAGACAAATTCCTTCACACAATTTAAATCTGAAGATTCTATTAGAGTAGATGAAAATATGTGATTTGTAAAAACATGACATGTTAATAAATATTTGTATACGTACAACCATCCAGATCTCTGAATACCTTATTTTTTCTAATATTTAATATCTGTACATCACCTCCAAACCTTATCGCTTCAATATACCACGACGTCTAAAAAACTTTTGAACTTTTCCACTTTTGTAAACCTCCTTTATCATCCTTTTTTACCTTACTTTCCTTCACCTACCGTCTCTTCGCACTCTGGATGTTCCTAATCTGTCTTCTCTAATCTGCACCTATTACTTTGTATTCTTCTCCCTCCCTTTCTTTTCTCCTCTCGTTTCTTCTCTCCCTGTCACCCCATTTTTCTCCCTATTGTCCCATCTTCCTTTTTGCTTTGTTTTTTTCTCCCACCTCGCATATATTTTCTTCTCACAACCCCTTTTTCGTTTTTTCTCCTCATGCCTTTATTTTTTTCCCCCACACCTGTTAAAAAAGTTTTTTTTCCAGTTTTTTTTCCTTTTTTTCTTTTTTTCCTTTTTTCCACTTCCAATTTTCTCATCACGCTTGTTTTTTTCCACCACACCTTTTGTAATTCTCCTTCCCACGTCTAATTTTCTTTTCTCTCTCGTTCCATCATGCCTGACTACAAATCTTTCCAACTCACTCTCCACAACCGCCTAAAACTATACCTCCGCACACTTCCCTCTCTATACTTTCAACCTACTATACGACTCTCCTTACTCATATTCAAGAAGACTCATTTCTCTAGTCATATTACGTTTCTCAGTCGCTGCTTACATCACCGCCTCATCCCTAAGGGTTTCCGCCTCCATTTCCACCCCACTCTCCACTCTTCTACCACCATTCTACCCATACTCCGCACCACATCCTACCGCCTTATGTGGGCCACCATTCGCTCCAATCTCTCTAAAATCCACACTATGACCGCCTTCTTCCTCCAGCCTTTTCCATATTTTTCTCCTCTCTGTCACCCTCCCATGCTCACAATACATTGCGCTTTATCATTCAACTTAATCATCTCTTTCATGCATTTCTTACCGACACTAAGCTCCGCAAACTTCACTCACTCCTCCATTCCTCTACACCCGATGCCACTACCCCAACCCCTCCACCACCCTTCTCCCTCCCTGATGTGCATTCCCCACCCACACCCAACCACCCTGCCTCTCCCACACACACTCCACCCCCTCCCTCCTAGCCCTCCACCATCCCGACCGCCCCTCCTAACCCTACTTCATCCCCTCCTACTTCTATTCCACCCACCCCTTCTCCACTTCAGCCTGTCGTTACCATTCCCCCAGATCTTCCTCTCTCTGAGGCGGAGCGCTCCGTCCTCAATAGGGGTCTGCGCTTCATCCCACTCACTCCATCCTGCAAGGAATTTCAAACCCGTGCTGATGTCCACAGCTTTGTGCGCCGCGTTAGGTTGGGTGCGCTTTTCCATAACACACCACCCGCACCCAACGAGGACTGCTTCACTGACCTGGGCCGACGACCATCCCAGTGGACGCCTGCTCCTGGCCAGTTCCAGGCAGTTGATCTTTTCGCGGGCGCCTGCCAACGCGCTGTGGGCCAGTTTAACTTTTCCAGGTGTCCATCTCGACTCAACATTTCCCCAGCCGAACTCTCGGCCCTTCGATCCCTCCGACGCCGCACGGACATCATCATAAAACCGGCTGATAAGGGTGGAGCCGTGGTAGTATGGCGCGCGGACCTCTACGAGGCCGAAGCTCTCCGTCAACTTCGAGATACCTCATTCTACCGCCCTCTGCCCTCCGACCCCACGCCCAGCTACCAACAGACTGTGTCCTCCACTATCCATGACCTCATCCTCTCCTCCCGTCTCCCCGCCACCGCCTCCAACCTTATTGTTCGCACCCCACGCACCCCCACCATTTACTTCCTCCCCAAGATCCATAAACCGAACAACCCTGGCCGCCCCATCGTCTCCGCCTGCAACTGCCCCACCGAGCTTATCTCAAAATACCTAGACCGTGTCCTCGCCCCCCCTAGTGGCTTCTCTCCCTTCCCACATTCATGACACTAACCACGCGCTTCGTCTATTCAACTCTTTCTCTTTCCCTCCCGGCCCTTCTAAGCTTCTCTTCACTCTAGACATTCAGAGCCTCTATACAGTGATCCCCCACGACGAGGGGCTGCGTGCCCTGAAGTTTTTTCTAGACCAACGCCCCAACCCACAACCCGACACCTCCACACTCATTCGTCTGGCCGAACTTGTCCTATCTCTCAACTGCTTCTCGTTCGCGGGAGATATCTACCAGCAAACCTCGGGAGTGGCCATGGGGACGAGAATAGGCCCCAACTACGCGAACCTCTTCGTTGGTTATGTTGAGGCCCAAATATTCTCCAGTTTCACTGGTCCCACTCCCGAACTATACGGTCGGTATATCGACGACTGTATCGGTGCCACCTCACTCTCCCGCGAACATCTTGACTCGTTCCTCTCTTTCGTTCAGTCTTTCCATCCTGCCCTCCACTTCTCCTGTACTGTCTCTGACACCTCTGTCCCCTTTCTCGACATTTCGGTCAGCATCCTCCACTCCGCCCTTAGCACCTCCATCCACTACAAACACACAGACTCACACTCCTATCTCAACTTCTCCTCCTCCCACCCTAGACACACAAAACTTTCTATCCCCTATTCCCAATTCCTCCGTCTACGCAGACTTTGTAGCGACAGCCATGACTTTGAGACTCAGTCTCAACTCATGGCTCACCACTTTAGCCTGCGTGGATATCCACCCACCACCATCCACACCGCCCTTGCCAGAGCACGTTCTGTGGACCGTGCATCTGCTCTCTCCCCCCGAACCCGCCCTGCCGTTTCCCGCCTCCCTTTTCCCCTCACCTACCATCCCACCACCCTACCCCTCCAACGCTCCATTCTCCGAGCTTTTCGGCGCCTCCAGTCCGACCCCTCCACCTCCCACATCTTCCCTAATCGACCCCTCCCCTCCTTCAAACGAGCCCACAACCTACGGGACCTCTTGGTCCACAGCTTCTTCCCCAACCCAACCTCCCAACCTGGCTCGTTCCCCTGCTCCCGCCCACGCTGCCGCACTTGCCCTTACCTCTCCAACACCCACCACCCTCCTCAACAGCACCCATCACCGACCCTATCGCATCACCGACTCCTTCACCTGCACGTCTACCAACATCATATATTGCCTCTCCTGCTCTCTCTGCCAATCCCTGTACATCGGACAAACGGGGCGCCGCCTGGCTGACCGATTCGCGGAACACCTCCGAGATATCAACGTCGGCAATGACACCCCGGTGTCACGCCACTTCCGTTCTGCCGGCCACTCCTTGCGGCAACACCTGTCTGTGTTTGGATTGTCCATGCACAGGGTGGGGGCCATCCGGACTCCCGTTTGCGCCGTGAACAGGGATTAATCTTCTATCTTCGCTCCTTTGCGCCACATGGGCTCAACTCCCCTCCACTCTTCATCTAACCCCCTCCTCCTCACCCTTACTCTCTCACTCTCTTCCCCTCTCTCTCACTCTCTTTCTCTTCCTCTCTTTCTCCCCCATACCCCTCTTCCCTCTCTCTCACTCTCTTTCTCTTCCTCTCTTTCTATTCCTCTCTTTCTCTTCCTCTCTTTCTCCCCCCCATACCCACCTTCCCCCTCTTTCTCTCCCCCCATACCCACCTTCCCCCTCTCTTAATCCACCTTCCCTCTCTTATACCCACCCTCTCTCCTCTCTTCCTCTCCCCTCCCATACCCATCTTCCCCTTCTCCCTCCTCGTCAACACCCTCTCATAAGCTCATCCCACCACACCCCAACACACTCCTACTCTACCTTCCCACTCCACCCCATCCAATTCCTTACACCCACCACCCACCCCTACCCACATACCCCACCCTACCCACAGACCCATACCTCTACCCCACCCTCAGGCTAACCCACACTCCACCCATGCCTTCCCCACCTCCCAACACCCTCACGGCGAGATGGAAAGGCCGACGTGTCGGCTGCGATACGGGCCGCCAAGGCGGACGAGAAGGAAGAAGATGAAGAAGCCGAAGCAGCAGGCCGAGCGAGTCGTGGCGGCAGCGTGAAGGAAGCGATTGTGAGCGAGCAAAGAGAATGCGGACGCCTCGGCGGCGGACGGCCGCAGCCGAACCGCCGGTGCGATGGAAAGGCCTACGTATCGGCTGCCTTACGAGCCACGCGGCCGGTAGCGTACCCGTAAGTTGGCGATCGAAAGCGCTGTCGACCGGGAGTGTGTGTGTCTGTGTGTGTGTGTTACACGGCGGCCAAGGCGGACGAGAAAGAAGAAGAAGAGGAAGAAGCAGCAGCAAGCGGCAGCGAGAGGGAAGCGATTGGCAGCGAGTAAAGAGAATGCGGACGCCTCGGCGGCGGACGGCCGCCGGCTAGATGGAAAGGCCGACGTGTCGGCGCTGCGATACGAGCCACGCGGCCGCTACCGTACCCGTGACGGGGCCCGATTCCCGATTCGCGAGTTTGCGGGTCGGGGCCCGGCGGAATAGTCAGGCTCTAGGTGACCCTCATACCCCAAGGGGGTCCAGACTACTATGTAGGGTAGTCGTCGATCGGACGGTCGTACCCTATGACCCGCACCCCGAACCGCAGCCGATTGAAAGGCAGACGGTCGACCGGCGGCCGGCCGGCCGGGCGCCGCCGCGTACCCGCAGAGCCGATCGAAAGAGGCCGAATTGAGAGCGACGCCTCGGCGGCAGACTGCCGCCGCCGAACCGCCGGCACCGCGATGGAAAGGCCGACGTGTCGGCTGCGATACGAGCCACGCGGCCGGTACCGTACCCGTGAGTTTGCGATCGAAAGCGCTGTCGGCCGGGAGTGTGTGCGGCCTAGCCGGCGGACTAGGCGGACGAGAAGGAAGCGATTGGGAGCGAGCAAAAAGAATGCGGACGCTTCGGCGGCGGACTGCCGCCGGCGAGATGGAAAGGCCGACGTGTCGGCTGCGATACGGGCCGCCAAGGCGGACGAGAAGGAAGAAGATGAAGAAGCCGAAGCAGCAGGCCGAGCGAGTCGTGGCGGCAGCGTGAAGGAAGCGATTGTGAGCGAGCAAAGAGAATGCGGACGCCTCGGCGGCGGACGGCCGCAGCCGAACCGCCGGTGCGATGGAAAGGCCTACGTATCGGCTGCCTTACGAGCCACGCGGCCGGTAGCGTACCCGTAAGTTGGCGATCGAAAGCGCTGTCGACCGGGAGTGTGTGTGTCTGTGTGTGTCTGTTACACGGCGGCCAAGGCGGACGAGAAAGAAGAAGAAGAGGAAGAAGCAGCAGCAAGCGGCAGCGAGAGGGAAGCGATTGGCAGCGAGTAAAGAGAATGCGGACGCCTCGGCGGCGGACGGCCGCCGGCTAGATGGAAAGGCCGACGTGTCGGCGCTGCGATACGAGCCACGCGGCCGCTACCGTACCCGTGACGGGGCCCGATTCCCGATTCGCGAGTTTGCGGGTCGGGGCCCGGCGGAATAGTCAGGCTCTAGGTGACCCTCATACCCCAAGGGGGTCCAGACTACTATGTAGGGTAGTCGTCGATCGGACGGTCGTACCCTATGACCCGCACCCCGAACCGCAGCCGATTGAAAGGCAGACGGTCGGCCGGCGGCCGGCCGGCCGGGCGCCGCCGCGTACCCGCAGAGCCGATCGAAAGAGGCCGAATTGAGAGCGACGCCTCGGCGGCGGACTGCCGCCGCCGAACCGCCGGCACCGCGATGGAAAGGCCGACGTGTCGGCTGCGATACGAGCCACGCGGCCGGTACCGTACCCGTGAGTTTGCGATCGAAAGCGCTGTCGGCCGGGAGTGTGTGCGGCCTAGCCGGCGGACTAGGCGGACGAGAAGGAAGCGATTGGGAGCGAGCAAAAAGAATGCGGACGCTTCGGCGGCGGACTGCCGCCGGCGAGATGGAAAGGCCGACGTGTCGGCTGCGATACGGGCCGCCAAGGCGGACGAGAAGGAAGAAGATGAAGAAGCAGAAGCAGCAGGCCGAGCGAGTCGTGGCGGCAGCGAGAAGGAAGCGATTGTGAGCGAGCAAAGAGAATGCGGACGCCTCGGCGGCGGACGGCAGCAGCCGAACCGCCGGTGCGATGGAAAGGCCTACGTATCGGCTGCCTTACGAGCCACGCGGCCGGTAGCGTACCCGTATGTTGGCGATCGAAAGCGCTGTCGACCGGGAGTGTGTGTGTCTGTGTGTGTGTGTTACACGGCGGCCAAGGCGGACGAGAAAGAAGAAGAAGAGGAAGAAGCAGCAGCAAGCGGCAGCGAGAGGGAAGCGATTGGCAGCGAGCAAAGAGAATGCGGACGCCTCGGCGGCGGACGGCCGCCGCCGAACCGCCGGTTCGATTGAAATGCCGACGTGTCGGCTGCGATACGAGCCACGCGGCCGGTACCGTACCCGTGAGTTTGCGATCGAAAGCGCTGTCGGCCGGGAGTGTGTGTGTGTCTGTGTGTGTGTTACACGGCGGCCTAGGCGGACGAGAAAGAAGAAGCAGGCCGAGCGAGTCGTGGCGGCGGCAGCAGCGGCGGAAGTAGCAGCGAGAAGGAAGCGATTGGGAGCGAGCAAAGAGAATGCGTACGCCTCGGCGGCGGACTGCCGCCGCCGAACCGCCGCGGCTCGATGGAAAGGCCGATGTGTCGGCTGCGATACGAACCACGCGGCCGCTAGCGTACCCGTTTCGGGGTCCGAGTTCCCGAGTTCGCGAGTTTGCGGCTCGGGGTGCGGGGGAATAGTCACCCTCTAGGTGACCCTCATACCCCAAGGGGGTCCAGACTACTATGTAGGGTAGTCGTTGATCGGATGGGTTCGCCGACTGGAAGGAATGCTTTAGCCTCTCATTAATTCCGACGGTCGGACCCGCGTAACCCGCCGCACGATCGATTCTACACGGCCGGCGTGTCCTCGATTCTTCCGCCGACCACCCGCCCGCCTAGTAGTGAGCTACCTCGCCTTCGCTGACGACGTCAGATTAGCTCGCTCGCCACGCCGTCAGCCGCCTGCCCGCCTGTTCGTGCAGTCACCATCGACCGATCGGTATCCTCCTCTTCCTCGCCTACGCCAAGCACTCCGACCGGAAGGGATATCCTCGCCTCTCCTTTCTGCTGACGGTCGGACCCGCTTAACCCGCCGCTCGATTGATTCTACACGGCCGGCGCGTCCACGATTCTTCCGCCGACCACCCGCCCGCCGCCTCGTAACGAGCCCCTCGCCCTCGCTGACGCCGTCGTTCCGCGCCCCGCGCCGCGTCAGATTCGCTCGTTCGCCCGCCGACAGCCGCCTGCCCGCCTGTTCGTGCTGTCACCATCGACCGATCGGTATCCTCCTCCTCCTCTTCCTCGCCTACGCCAAGCACTCCGACCGGAAGGGATATCCTCGCCTCTCCTTTCTGCTGACGGTCGGACCCGCTTAACCCGCCGCTCGATTGATTCTACACGGCCGGCGCGTCCACGATTCTTCCGCCGACCACCCGCCCGCCGCCTCGTAACGAGCCCCTCGCCCTCGCTGACGCCGTCGTTCCGCGCCCCGCGCCGCGTCAGATTCGCTCGTTCGCCCGCCGACAGCCGCCTGCCCGCCTGTTCGTGCTGTCACCATCGACCGATCGGTATCCTCCTCCTCCTCTTCCTCGCCTACGCCAAGCACTCCGACCGGAAGGGATATCCTCGCCTCTCCTTTCTGCTGACGGTCGGACCCGCTTAACCCGCCGCTCGATTGATTCTACACGGCCGGCGCGTCCACGATTCTTCCGCCGACCACCCGCCCGCCGCCTCGTAACGAGCCCCTCGCCCTCGCTGACGCCGTCGTTCCGCGCCCCGCGCCGCGTCAGATTCGTTCGCTCGTTCGCCCGCCGACAGCCGCCTGCCCGCCTGTTCGTGCTGTCACCATCGACCGATCGGTATCCTCCTCCTCCTCTTCCTCGCCTACGCCAAGCACTCCGACCGGAAGGGATGTCCTCGCCTCTCCTTTCTGCTGACGGTCGGACCCGCTTAACCCGCCGCTCGATTGATTCTACACGGCCGGCGCGTCCACGATTCTTCCGCCGACCACCCGCCCGCCGCCTCGTAACGAGCCCCTCGCCCTCGCTGACGCCGTCGTTCCGCGTCAGATTCGCTCGTTCGCCCGCCGACAGCCGCCTGCCCGCCTGTTCGTGCTGTCACCATCGACCGATCGGTATCCTCCTCCTCCTCTTCCTCGCCTACGCCAAGCACTCCGACCGGAAGGGATGTCCTCGCCTCTCCTTTCTGCTGACGGTCGGACCCGCTTAACCCGCCGCTCGATTGATTCTACACGGCCGGCGCGTCCACGATTCTTCCGCCGACCACCCGCCCGCCGCCTCGTAACGAGCCCCTCGCCCTCGCTGACGCCGTCGTTCCGCGTCAGATTCGCTCGTTCGCCCGCCGACAGCCGCCTGCCCGCCTGTTCGTGCTGTCACCATCGACCGATCGGTATCCTCCTCCTCTTCCTCGCCTACGCCAAGCACTCCGACCGGAAGGGATGTCCTCGCCTCTCCTTTCTGCTGACGGTCGGACCCGCTTAACCCGCCGCTCGATTGATTCTACACGGCCGGCGCGTCCACGATTCTTCCGCCGACCACCCGCCCGCCGCCTCGTAACGAGCCCCTCGCCCTCGCTGACGCCGTCGTTCCGCGTCAGATTCGCTCGTTCGCCCGCCGACAGCCGCCTGCCCGCCTGTTCGTGCTGTCACCATCGACCGATCGGTATCCTCCTCCTCTTCCTCGCCTACGCCAAGCACTCCGACCGGAAGGGATGTCCTCGCCTCTCCTTTCTGCTGACGGTCGGACCCGCTTAACCCGCCGCTCGATTGATTCTACACGGCCGGCGCGTCCACGATTCTTCCGCCGACCACCCGCCCGCCGCCTCGTAACGAGCCCCTCGCCTTCGCTGACGACGTCGTTCCGCGCCCCGCGCCGCGTCAGATTCGCTCGCTCGCTCGCCCCGCCGACAGCCGCCTGCCCGCCTGTTCGTGCTGTCACCATCGACCGATCGGTATCCTCCTCCTCGCCGACCCGCGGCCTCGTCGACGTCGTCTTCGAGGACCCGGTCAGGTTACGCCGCTGACCTCGTGTCGCGTCGCCGCCGGCGCGGCGGACGGGCTAGTTGTCGCTTCCCGATCCGCCACAGGCGACGCGACGTCACCGAAAGAGAGCGGTGCTGTGTGTTCGTCCCGCTAGACCGGGACGGATCAACAACCGTGGCTTCAACTCCGGGTTTCGCGGCGGTGGTGCCCCCCGCAATCTCCTCGCGCTCGCCCATCCCGGCATCGTCGTTGCTTTGGCTCGTTCGGCGGCTGCCGACAACGCCGTTTTCGTCATCGCACACACGCTTCTCGTTGACCGCAGCCCGTGCTGTCGCAATCGTTTCGGCTCGCTCGCTTCCCCGCTCGTCGTCCTTTCTCGCGCGGCGGCGGCGGCGGCGGCGGCAGCAGCAGCCAGAAACCGCCTCGCTTCTTCAACCCGCACCGGCGCCCGTCCTACCGCAGCGGCCCGGTGTGCGGCGGTCGGATCGCAAACCGTTTCTACTCGGCGAACTCTTTTTCTTCCGTCTGGCGCGCTTTTCCGCTGCTACAGCAGAGCGGCGGATTAGGACGCGTAACGTACGTACGAACGAACGGCTACCGCAGCAGCGGCGGCCGCGATTTTTCAGGCTCCTCCTCCTCCTCCTCCTCTTCGCTTTCGTTTGCTCTCCGCGCGGCGGCGGCGGCGATGGCAGCAGCGGGACTTCCGCCTCGACATCCGCCTCGACTTCCGCTCTCAGCCGACCGACGCGACGGTGACGCTACTACAGCGACGACGACGACGACGACGATACCTGGTTGATCCTGCCAGTAGTCATATGCTTGTCTCAAAGCTTAAGCCATGCAAGTGTAAGTTCATGCCGTAAACGAATGGTGAAACCGCGAATGGCTCAGGAACCGGACCTAATCCTCGGGACCGTATTCCTCACCGCGAGGAGAGTGGATAACTGTGGCAATTCTAGAGCTAATACATGCAACCGAAGCCGCGATCGCAGGTCGCACCCGGGCGTCGGGCCGAAAAACGGCTTCCGGCAGCGGCAGCGGTCTTCGTCGCCGCAGCGCCTCCGCGTGCTCGGCGTCGTCCCAGCCGCTGCCGGTCGTCGCCGGCGCCCGCTCGGCCGGGTTGGTTCCGGGACTGCTCGCCAGTTCCCGCCGCCGCCGGTCGCGACGATACGGTCGGCCTTCCGCATTGGTCGCGGCGCAAATATTAGACTGAGACCGACGCGTACGGGCCGTCGCAGCAGCCGCCGTCGCCGTGCTTCGCACGCGCGCGGGTCTAGGCGTGCGTCGGCTTCACGCCCCTTCGATTTTGGTGACTCTGGATAACTGTCAGTACGATCGCACGGGCTAGTATCGACTAGCCTTCGCGCGACGGGTCCCCCGCGAGTCCGCCCTATCAACTGTCGACGGCCCGGTAAGTGCCGACCGTGGTGGCAACGGGTAACGGGGAATCAGGGTTCGATTCCGGAGAGGGAGCATGCGAAACGGCTACCACATCCAAGGAAGGCAGCAGGCGCGCAAATTACCCACTCCCGGCACGGGGAGGTAGTGACGAAAAATAACGACGCGGGACTCTGTCGAGGCCCCGCGATCGGAATGAGTACACTTCAAATCCGTTAACGAGGATCGACCGGAGGGCAAGTCTGGTGCCAGCAGCCGCGGTAATTCCAGCTCCGGTAGCGTATATTAAAATTGTTGCGTTTGAAAAGCTCGTAGTCGGAATTCGGGTCTCGAAAACGTGCCCCAGCACGTTCGGGGCGACGGCGCCGTCGCGGGCGTGCCTCGCGCGCGTCCGCTTCGGTCGTCCGTTCGCACTCCCGGCCCTATTCGCCGGTGCGTGCGCGGTCGGGCCGCGGAGCTCTGCGCGCATCGTCGCTGCGACGGTCTCTCCGGTAGCCCGTCACCCGCCTCCGTAGCTTCCGCTTCCGTCCTCTCGGTCGGTCGGTCGGTCGGCATCGGCACGCGATCGTTCGGCCTCGCCGCCGTCGTCGCTGCTGCCGCCGCCGCCGTCTCCTCCGTCGCTTGCGGCGGTACGCGGTGTTCGGGGGAAACAAACGGGGGTCGAGCGTCGCCCGGGGCATCGCCGCTCGCACGCGTTTCGGTAGCGCGTCCACCTCCCGGTCGTTTCGGCCCGCACGGTTCCTCCGAGGGTGCTCTTCGCCGAGTGTCCGAGGCGGCCGGTACGTTCACTGTGAAAAAATTAGAGTGCTCAGAGCGAGCCCCGCCGGCTTGCTTACGAAAAGCATGGAATGATGGAAAATGGCCTCGTCCGCGCGTCATCCGTCGGTCTCCGTTCACGACGAGGCAATGATCGAAGGGAGCGATCGGGGCCACTCGTATTGCGACGTTAGAGGTGAAATTCTTGGATCGTCGCAAGACGCACTGCAGCGACGGCGTGTGGCAAGCACGTTTTCCTCGATCAAGAGCGAAAGTCGGAGGTTCGAAGACGATCAGATACCGTCGTAGTTCCGACCGTAAACGATGCCGACTGGCGCTCCGCCGGCGTTCGCTTCGATGACCCGGCGGGGAGCCTGCGCGGGAAACCATAGTCGGTTCCGGGGGGAGTATGGTTGCAAAACAGAAACTTAAAGGAATTGACGGAAGGGCACCACCAGGAGTGGAGCCTGCGGCTTAATTTGACTCAACACGGGAAAACTCACCCGGTCCGGACACCGGTAGGATTGACAGATCGATAGCTCTTTCTCGATTCGGTGGGTGGTGGTGCATGGCCGTTCTTAGTTGGTGGAGCGATCCGTCTGGTTGATTCCGATAACGAACGAGACTCCGGCCTGCTAACTAGCGCGTCGATTAGTGCTTTTCCGGTAGCGAGGCGGCGCCGAAGCCATCGTCGGTAGCTCCGCGCGCGGCCCGGGCTTGCCGTTGCCGCCGCTCTGCTTCGCGTCCGGCGCTGCGGCCGCGTCCGGCAACTGCCTTCTTAGCAGCCTTTCGTGCTCCGCTCCTCGCGGGTTGGTGTGCGGGTTGGTCTGGGATGGCGGTTCGCACGCGGCGTGGTTGCGGCGTCGGTTGCGGAGCGGCGGCGGTGACCCGGTCGGCTCGGCCCGCGCGAGCCCGGCGGCGGCACGCCGTCGCGCCCGGGCCAGTCGGTTGGCGAACGCAGCGCTTCTTAGAGGGACGGGCGGCAGAAAGCCGCACGAGGCGGAGCGATAACAGGTCTGTGATGCCCTTAGATGTCCGGGGCCGCACGCGCGCTACACTGGAGGTATCAGCGGGCGCGTCTCCCCCGGCCCGAGAGGGTCGGGAAACCTCTGAACCACCTCCCGTGATAGGGATCGGGGCCTGGAACCAACCCCGTGAACGAGGAATTCCCGGTAGGCGCGGGTCATCAGCCCGCGTCGATCACGTCCCTGCCCTTTGTACACACCGCCCGTCGCTACTACCGATCGAACGGTCCGGTGAGGTCCTCGGATCTGGCCGACGAGTTCGCTTACGCGCGGCGGCGTTCCGCGCCGTCGTCGGCGCGTTCTCTGATGGCCCGGAGAAGACGACCGAACCCGATCGCTTAGAGGAAGTAAAAGTCGTAACAAGGTTTCCGTAGGTGAACCTGCGGAAGGATCATTACCGCAGCAGCAGCAGCCCTGCTCCGCTCCTCCGTCTCCTCCTCGCCTTTCCGGCGCCAGCCAGCCGGTTTCGTAAGTCGCGGCCGGGCCCCCTCGCACTCGTCGGCCCTCTAACAGTGCAGCCTCAGCCTCAGCCTCAGCCGAGCAACGAGCAAGTAGAAGCGGCGTCATCAGCGGTGGACTAAGCCCGCAAATCGTTTCCGCTGTCGTTATGCTTCCTTCTCGTTCTCTCTCTGGCAGCTGCCGACCGCGCAGTTTTCACCCAGCCTGCGTCCGCCCGAATACAGTGCGCTAGGCCGACGGTGCTGCACGCTTTGCGGCTCCACGAACCTCAATATCTCTCTCGCCTCCTCCTCCTCCTCGCCTTTCCGGCGCTATCCAGCCGGTTTCGTAAGCCGCGGCCGGGCCCCCTCGCAATCGTCGGCCCTCTAACAGTGCAGCCTCAGCCTCAGCCGAGCAACGAGCAAGTAGAAGCGGCGTCATCAGCGGTGAACGAAGCCCGCAAATCGTTTCCGCTGTCGTTATGCTTCCTTCTCGTTCTCTCTCTGGCAGCTGCCGACCGCGCAGTTTTCACCCAGCCTGCGTCCGCCCGAATACAGTGCGCTAGGCCGACGGTGCTGCACGCTTTGCGGCTCCACGAACATCAATATCTCTCTCGTCTTCCTTCCTGGCGTCGGCCGGCCAACATCGCCGTCGTCGTCGCCTCCTCCTCGCCTTTCCGGCGCCATCCAGCCGGTTTCGTAAGCCGCGGCCGGGCCCCCTCGCACTCGTCGGCCCTCTAACAGTGCAGCCTCAGCCTCAGCCGAGCAACGAGCAAGTAGAAGCGGCGTCATCAGCGGTGAACGAAGCCCGCAAATCGTTTCCGCTGTCGTTATGCTTCCTTCTCGTTCTCTCTCTGGCAGCTGCCGACCGCGCAGTTTTCACCCAGCCTGCGTCCGCCCGAATACAGTGCGCTAGGCCGACGGTGCTGCACGCTTTGCGGCTCCACGAACATCAATATCTCTCTCGTCTTCCTTCCTGGCGTCGGCCGGCCAACATCGCCGTCGTCGTCGCCTCCTCCTCGCCTTTCCGGCGCCATCCAGCCGGTTTCGTAAGCCGCGGCCGGGCCCCCTCGCAATCTTCGGCCCTCTAACAGTGCAGCCTCAGCCTCAGCCGAGCAACGAGCAAGTAGAAGCGGCGTCATCAGCGGTGAACGAAGCCCGCAAATCGTTTCCGCTGTCGTTATGCTTCCTTCTCGTTCTCTCTCTGGCAGCTGCCGACCGCGCAGTTTTCACCCAGCCTGCGTCCGCCCGAATACAGTGCGCTAGGCCGACGGTGCTGCACGCTTTGCGGCTCCACGAACATCAATATCTCTCTCGTCTTCCTTCCTGGCGTCGGCCGGCCAACATCGCCGTCGTCGTCGCCTCCTCCTCGCCTTTCCGGCGCCATCCAGCCGGTTTCGTAAGCCGCGGCCGGGCCCCCTCGCAATCTTCGGCCCTCTAACAGTGCAGCCTCAGCCTCAGCCGAGCAACGAGCAAGTAGAAGCGGCGTCATCAGCGGTGAACGAAGCCCGCAAATCGTTTCCGCTGTCGTTATGCTTCCTTCTCGTTCTCTCTCTGGCAGCTGCCGACTGCGCAGTTTTCACCCAGCCTGCGTCCGCCCGAATACAGTGCGCTAGGCCGACGGTGCTGCACGCTTTGCGGCTCCACGAACATCAATATCTCTCTCGTCTTCCTTCCTGGCGTCGGCCGGCCAACATCGCCGTCGTCGTCGCCTCCTCCTCGCCTTTCCGGCGCCATCCAGCCGGTTTCGTAAGCCGCGGCCGGGCCCCCTCGCACTCGTCGGCCCTCTAAGAGTGCAGCCTCAGCCTCAGCCGAGCAACGAGCAAGTAGAAGCGGCGTCATCAGCGGTGAACGAAGCCCGCAAATCGTTTCCGCTGTCGTTATGCTTCCTTCTCGTTCTCTCTCTGGCAGCTGCCGACCGCGCAGTTTTCACCCAGCCTGCGTCCGCCCGAATACAGTGCGCTAGGCCGACGGTGCTGCACGCTTTGCGGCTCCACGAACATCAATATCTCTCTCGTCTTCCTTCCTGGCGTCGGCCGGCCAACATCGCCGTCGTCGTCGCCTCCTCCTCGCCTTTCCGGCGCCATCCAGCCGGTTTCGTAAGCCGCGGCCGGGCCCCCTCGCAATCTTCGGCCCTCTAACAGTGCAGCCTCAGCCTCAGCCGAGCAACGAGCAAGTAGAAGCGGCGTCATCAGCGGTGAACGAAGCCCGCAAATCGTTTCCGCTGTCGTTATGCTTCCTTCTCGTTCTCTCTCTGGCAGCTGCCGACTGCGCAGTTTTCACCCAGCCTGCGTCCGCCCGAATACAGTGCGCTAGGCCGACGGTGCTGCACGCTTTGCGGCTCCACGAACATCAATATCTCTCTCGTCTTCCTTCCTGGCGTCGGCCGGCCAACATCGCCGTCGTCGTCGCCTCCTCCTCGCCTTTCCGGCGCCATCCAGCCGGTTTCGTAAGCCGCGGCCGGGCCCCCTCGCACTCGTCGGCCCTCTAACAGTGCAGCCTCAGCCTCAGCCGAGCAACGAGCAAGTAGAAGCGGCGTCATCAGCGGTGAACGAAGCCCGCAAATCGTTTCCGCTGTCGTTATGCTTCCTTCTCGTTCTCTCTCTGGCAGCTGCCGACCGCGCAGTTTTCACCCAGCCTGCGTCCGCCCGAATACAGTGCGCTAGGCCGACGGTGCTGCACGCTTTGCGGCTCCACGAACATCAATATCTCTCTCGTCTTCCTTCCTGGCGTCGGCCGGCCAACATCGCCGTCGTCGTCGCCTCCTCCTCGCCTTTCCGGCGCCATCCAGCCGGTTTCGTAAGCCGCGGCCGGGCCCCCTCGCACTCGTCGGCCCTCTAACAGTGCAGCCTCAGCCGAGCAACGAGCAACGAGCACGTAGAAGCGGCGTCATCAGCGGTGAACGAAGCCCGCAAATCGTTTCCGCTGTCGTTATGCTTCCTTCTCGTTCTCTCTCTGGCAGCTGCCGACCGCGCAGTTTTCACCCAGCCTGCGTCCGCCCGAATACAGTGCGCTAGGCCGACGGTGCTGCACGCTTTGCGGCTCCACGAACATCAATATCTCTCTCGTCTTCCTTCCTGGCGTCGGCCGGCCAACATCGCCGTCGTCGTCGCCTCCTCCTCGCCTTTCCGGCGCCATCCAGCCGGTTTCGTAAGCCGCGGCCGGGCCCCCTCGCAATCTTCGGCCCTCTAACAGTGCAGCCTCAGCCTCAGCCGAGCAACGAGCAAGTAGAAGCGGCGTCATCAGCGGTGAACGAAGCCCGCAAATCGTTTCCGCTGTCGTTATGCTTCCTTCTCGTTCTCTCTCTGGCAGCTGCCGACCGCGCAGTTTTCACCCAGCCTGCGTCCGCCCGAATACAGTGCGCTAGGCCGACGGTGCTGCACGCTTTGCGGCTCCACGAACATCAATATCTCTCTCGTCTTCCTTCCTGGCGTCGGCCGGCCAACATCGCCGTCGTCGTCGCCTCCTCCTCGCCTTTCCGGCGCCATCCAGCCGGTTTCGTAAGCCGCGGCCGGGCCCCCTCGCAATCTTCGGCCCTCTAACAGTGCAGCCTCAGCCTCAGCCGAGCAACGAGCAAGTAGAAGCGGCGTCATCAGCGGTGAACGAAGCCCGCAAATCGTTTCCGCTGTCGTTATGCTTCCTTCTCGTTCTCTCTCTGGCAGCTGCCGACTGCGCAGTTTTCACCCAGCCTGCGTCCGCCCGAATACAGTGCGCTAGGCCGACGGTGCTGCACGCTTTGCGGCTCCACGAACATCAATATCTCTCTCGTCTTCCTTCCTGGCGTCGGCCGGCCAACATCGCCGTCGTCGTCGCCTCCTCCTCGCCTTTCCGGCGCCATCCAGCCGGTTTCGTAAGCCGCGGCCGGGCCCCCTCGCACTCGTCGGCCCTCTAACAGTGCAGCCTCAGCCTCAGCCGAGCAACGAGCAAGTAGAAGCGGCGTCATCAGCGGTGAACGAAGCCCGCAAATCGTTTCCGCTGTCGTTATGCTTCCTTCTCGTTCTCTCTCTGGCAGCTGCCGACCGCGCAGTTTTCACCCAGCCTGCGTCCGCCCGAATACAGTGCGCTAGGCCGACGGTGCTGCACGCTTTGCGGCTCCACGAACATCAATATCTCTCTCGTCTTCCTTCCTGGCGTCGGCCGGCCAACATCGCCGTCGTCGTCGCCTCCTCCTCGCCTTTCCGGCGCCATCCAGCCGGTTTCGTAAGCCGCGGCCGGGCCCCCTCGCACTCGTCGGCCCTCTAACAGTGCAGCCTCAGCCTCAGCCGAGCAACGAGCAAGTAGAAGCGGCGTCATCAGCGGTGAACGAAGCCCGCAAATCGTTTCCGCTGTCGTTATGCTTCCTTCTCGTTCTCTCTCTGGCAGCTGCCGACCGCGCAGTTTTCACCCAGCCTGCGTCCGCCCGAATACAATGCGCTAGGCCGACGGTGCTGCACGGTTTGCGGCTCCACGAACCTCAATATCTCTCTCGTCTTCCTTCCTTTCCTCGCCTCCGCGTCGGCCAGCATCAGCAGTGCCGGCAGGCGGTCGTCAGTCACTACTAGTAGTAGTAGTAGTAGTAGTAGCAAATACCGAAACCCTGGACGGGGGATCACTCGGCTCGTCCGTCGATGAAGAGCGCGGCTATCCGCGTGAACTGATGCGAATTGCAGGACTCAGTGAACATCGACACCTCGAACGCACATTGCGGCCCCGGGATCCCATCGTCCCGGGGCCCCGTCCGGTCGAGAGGCGGTCACGACACGAAAAAGCCGTCCGCCGTTGCAGCAGCAGCAGCGGCGGGGAGTCGGGAGTCGCAGGAAAGGGCGCGCGCCGTGGAAGCGGGCGGGCAGCGTGAACAGCTCGCCTTTCGTTCTCGCTACTGCTTCTGCTTCCGGCACGACTAGCGAGCGCGCGCCGCTCGATCCTCCGTCTCCCGCAATGCCAGACCGTCATCGCTGCGACACCTGCCACGGAGCGGCCGACATGTGCAGTAGCAGCAGGGAACGCACCGTCCGCCGTTCGTGCGCACTCTTCTGCCTGCCGCCCTCGCCGTCGTTGCCTCCTCTTATTACTCCGTGGCGGCCGTTGCCGCCGCCGCCGCCGCAGCCGTCTACATCTTCGGTCGGTGTTCGCTCTGTGGATCTCGTTTGCGAGCGTTCGTGCCGGCCGACGAAGACGACGACGACGACGACGAATCGAATGCGGTTTGCCGCAGCGACGACTTTTTTTTCTAAGCTGCCCTCGACTCGGACTAGACTACCCGCCGAACTTAAGCATATCGCTAAGCGGAGGAAAAGAAACCAACCGGGATTCCCTAAGTAACGGCGAGTGAACCGGGAGAAGCCCAACGCCGAATCTCGTCGGCCGCGCCGGTCGTCGAGAGCTGTGGCGCAAGGGTCGTACACGGTCGATCGTTTCGCCCGGCTAGGTTCGGAGTCCCCTCGATCGGGGCTGCCCAGAGCGGGTGCCAGGCCCATTCGGAGCCGGCGGCGATCGGCGGTGTTTCTTTTCGGCCCGAGAGTCGGGTTGCTTGGGAACGCAGCCCAAAGCGGGTGGTAAGCTCCATCCAAGGCTAAATACGGGGACGAGTCCGATAGCCGACAAGTACCGCGAGGGAAAGTTGAAAAGAACTTTGGAGAGAGAGTTCAAGAGACCGTGAAACCGCCCAGGGGTAAACGGGTAGGACCGCTCACCGCGATCGCGAGGGGACTCAGTCCGCTGCCACTTTCACCCCCGCCTCCTAAGGCGCCGTCGTCGCCGACGAACGCGTCGGTGGCGGCCGCTCGTTTCCGCGGGCGGTCGTCTGCCGCCTCGTCGGCGCTCGATTTCCGTGGCGCCGGCATCGGACGCACTTCCCCTCCGATCCGTCGTCGCAACCCGTTCCCGTCGGGCCGGTAGGCGCGCGGCGTCCGCAGGTCGCAGACGAGCGCCTCGGCGTCCGGAACCCGTTCACGCGGGGACCGACCGGCGTCGGGATCCACGCGCTTCTCTCGACCGGGCCCGTCGCTCCACGAAAGCGCAGGCACGGCTAACCGACGGAGACGGGCTAACGCACCTCGCCCTCAGCACTCACGACGCAGCGAGTCGCGAAAGCGACGCGGCCGCCCGCCTGCTCCTTCTTCTTCTACTACTTCTTCTACTTGCTCCTCGTCTTTGCGCGTGGTGCTACAGCAGCAGGAGCGGTGGTTGTTGGAGGAGTCGGCGGGATCGCCCGAAAAGCCGCCCGCTGCTGCCGGTCAGCGACGAGCATCGGCAACCTACCCGACCCGTCTTGAAACACGGACCGAGGAGTCCCAGTCGACTGCGAGTCGTTGGAGCCTTTCACTTTGCGAACTCCGACGGCACAGCGAAAGCGAGAACGTGACACGTCGCCGCTCGGGGGAAGGGAGTTGGGCCGCTGTCGCAGCAGCCGCCGCAGTTGCTGCCGCCGTCGTCTAATCTCGTCGGTTGCTGCAGCATCAGCGGTGGTGGTGGCGGCGGCTCGCTTCTTTTTTTGTAACACGCGGCGTTTCGAAGCATCGTTCCCGGGTCGGGCCCGCGCGTTCGCGCTCGAAAGCGCGCGTTCCCGCTCCGACTCAGGTGTAGCAGGCGGCCGGTGACCCGAAAGATGGCGATCCACGCCCGGTCGGGACGAAGCCAGAGGAAACTCTGGTGGAAGTCCGAAGCGCCTCTGACGTGCAAATCGATCTTCGGAACCGGGTGTAGGGGCGAAAGACCAATCGAGCCGTCTAGTAGCTGGTTCCCTCCGAAGTTTCCCTCAGGATAGCTGGCGCCAGCAGGAGAACGACACGCAATTCCGTCCGGTAAAGCGAACGACTGGAGGCCCCGGGGACGTTGACGGCCTCGATCTACTCTCGAACTCGGAACGGGCGAAACGGGCCGCTACTCCTCTCCCGAACGGAGGCGGCCGTTTACGAATCGTTGGGAATAATGATTATTATTTTGCGCGTTTCTTGCGACGAATGCACGGTGCCAAGTGGGCCACTTTTGGTAAGCAGAACTGGTGATGTGGGATGAACCGAACGTCCGGCTAAGGTGCCCTACGCTTCGCCCATTAGATCCCCGAAAGGGTGTCGGTCGATATAGACAGCAGGACGGTGGCCACGGAAGTCGGAATTCGCTCAGGAGTGTGTAACAACTTACCTGCCGAATCGACCGGCCCCGAAAATGGATGGCGCTGGAGCGAGCGACCGATGCCGGACCGGCCGGGCGACAGGTTGCGCGATCGCCGGCGAGGCGACTTTCCGATGCCCGGTCGAGTAGGAGGGCGCCGCGGCGTGCATGGAAGCCGCGGGCGCGAGCCCGGGTGAAGCCGACCGCGGGTGCAGATCTCGGTGGTAGTAGCAAATATTCGAACGAGACCTTCGAAGACCGAAGTGGAGAAGGGTTCCGTGCCAACGGCGGTCGAGCACGGGTCAGTCGGTCCTAAGAAGCGGGCGAAAGCTTCCACGAAAGGCGCCGGATCCGTCACGAAAGCGGTTGTAGCAAATATAATAGCAGCAGCAGATGCGGCCGGCCTCGCATCGAAAGGGAATCGGGTTAATATTCCCGAACCCGAACTCGGAGAGTGCTCGTCCGGCGGTGGGAACGCGGCGCGCCGCTCCTAGCAGCGCGTTTGTCGTCGAAGCCGGCGGTCGGGCGAAGCAGCGGCAACGCAAGCGAGCCCGGAGACGTTGCCGGGAGCCCCGGGAAGAGTTCTCTCTTCTTCGTAAAGGACCGCGTCCGTGGAATCGGCTCGTCCGGAGATACGGATATGGTACCTGTAGAGCGCCGCGTCTCGGGCGGCGTCCGGTGCGCTCTCGGCGGCCCTGGAAAATCCGGGTCCGTAACGATTCGCAGCTCTCGAGTCGGTCCGTACCCACCATCCGCAGCAGGTCTCCAAGGTGTACAGCCTCTCGTCGATAGCGCCAATGTAGGTAAGGGAAGTCGGCAAAATGGATCCGTACCTTCGGAAGAAGGATTGGCTCCGAGGACCGGGTCGGTCGGGCCGTGTGTGTCGCTGCGCTCCCGCGCGGCGGTTGCTTCGCCGTTCGCTCGGCGTCGCGCTGCTGCAGCGGGCGCCGGAACACGTCTTCACGCGAAGCGGCGGATCGGTACGGGGCTGTAGCGTTGGCGTCGGACTCGGCATCTCGGGCGCCTTTCCGGCCGTCGTTTGCGCCGCCTTCCGTGGCGGCGGGCAACTCGCTTCGTGTCGGTGTGCGGTCGCGCCTTCGGTCAACGGGAGTTGGCGGCTTCTTCGTCGGGTAGGAAAGTCGGTTGGTCGGTCGGTCGGTCGCGTGCGGCATAGTCGTCAGCACGTCGCGTCCTCGCGGCGGAAAGCGGTGGTTGTCGCCGCGTCGGTCCTCCTCCTCCTCCTCCTCCTCTCGCACGCGCGGCCTTCTCTCGCGTCGGCGTTCCGCACCTCCCGACGCGCGGTCGGGCCGCCGTCGCATGTCGGCGCGCGGCGGTTTCATACGGGGCGCCCGGGGCGTAGTGGGCGCGAACAACACGGCTCCACACCCGAGACGCCGTGGAGCGACACGGCTTTGGGCTCGCCGTCGCGTCGGTGCTCGCGGCCCTCTGTTCCCGCCTTGCGTGGGGTCGTGCGGTCGTTGCACCGCGACGCGCGGCAGGCGTTCGGCCGGCGGCGAACGGTCGACTCGGAACTGGTACGGACCGGGGGAATCCGACTGTCTAATTAAAACAGAGCATCGCGTAGCCGGCCGAGCCGCACAGACGCGATGTGATTTCTGCCCAGTGCTCTGAATGTCAAAGTGAAGAAATTCAACCAAGCGCGGGTAAACGGCGGGAGTAACTATGACTCTCTTTCGTGGGGCCTGTTGGTTGTGATCTGCTGGGACTCAGCGGGCAGACTCACTTACCGTGATACGCTTTAGGGTGAGGTCCGGTTTGTTGGAGCCCGCTGTTTTTTACTCGGTAGATGGATGCACCACCAGGTAGGCCCGGTACGTTATGATCTTCTGGGACTCAGTGGGCAGACTCACTTACTGTGACATACCTCGTGGTTTAGTCCGGTTTGTTGGAGCCCACTGTTTTTTACTCAGTTGATGGATGCACTGCCGGGCTTCACCCTTATGGACACTACCTTGGCGTGGTGAAAGAGCTTACGTCCGTGTGGGGTTGCATGCTGGATAGATCAGGTATCATGCCAGATATATGCCCCCACATTGGACAAACTAAACGTGTCCGTTGTTTCCTCAAAGCGGTGCCATTTTATTGGTGAGGACCATGTATGGGTGATCCTGATTAGGGAGGTATAGGCCTCCTTGCTAGGGGTGGTGGACTGCCGTTAGTCTGCCGTCTAGTTGTCCCGCGTTATCTATTAATAGATTAACCCGTCTGTGTTGACTGTCGTAGGGTGTAGTGCTATGGAGTTCCCAGCTGGACGAATAGTCTTTCATTGTCTCGACTTAGATTAGATGGGGGGCCTTCAAATGGGGGGGCCCTTTATGATCTATTGGTGTTTGATTGGTTGGTTCCAAAGTTTGATTGGTCGGGTCCCTCAATAGGGGGGTCCTGTCGCTTAGGATTCGATGATTGTCTTAGCGCCCGGTTGGTAAAGCCTGGCGTGTTGTTGCTCGTGCTGGTATGGATTTAGAAACCTGGTGAAATGTGAAAGCTTGCTACCATGGGGCGGGTAGACAAGCTTGCTACCATGGGGCAAGTGGCCACACCGCCAGGATGTCTGATAAAAAGGACTTGGCTGAAATCTATTGCTAGCATTGGGTGTATGCGTTGCCGGGTTGAACCTTCTGTGGCCTGCATTTCTGTGGCTAGTTGATTAGTCGGAGGGCATTCTGTTCGGCTAGAGGGATGGTGGTCTATCTTCCTGGTAGGGTTTAGCCTTATGCCTCCCGTAAGTATAACTTGATCAGTTTTGCCCGTATACTCATGGTAATTGCCGTACCATAATCATGAATAATAATAATAAGATTGAAAACATACGGCAGCCAGGCGCCGTAAATCTGGTGGCCTGTGGGTCCGGGACGTTGCCCGCAGGTCAGGCTGAGCATGATAACCAAACAGGCTTGGCCGTACAGCTACCTTCCCCTGTTGTGGATAATGGACCATCTCCGCAGCATGGTATGATTAGTGGTCCTACTGGTAACAACTGGAACGGCGACGGGGGTGTTAATAAGCTCCCGTCGCTGATATATGAAAAAAAAAGAGAGGGACTGTTCAGGTTAATTTATCCTACTCATACGCTAGTGGTGAAGGGGACACAGCTTCCTAAAGAACTTGCTCAGGATTCCCTCCATGACATCCACTCTCTTATTTTAGAAGTGGATCGAGAGGTTGAGAATGGGATATTATATCCCACTCCTGCAGGAAGCGAATTTTCGCTCCCTATCCCATGCGGATCATGCTCTATGGCCTGTCCGCTATGTCCTCAGCGTTTTTCTTCTCCCCGTCGCTGGGGAGAACATTTAGAAGGTAGACATGGTATAAAGCCTGTCTACAAATGCAGTAAGTGTGACAGGGAAAGCGGACACCTACATTCGATGAGGTGTCACGCTGGCAAATGTAATGCCCTATCTCGAGCCTCAAGTCCCGTCAGACTCCCGTTTAAGTGTGACCACTGCAGCCGTTCTTTTTTGACGGCTGTAGGCCGATCCCAGCACGAACGTCACAAGCATCCTGTGGCTGCTAATCAGCGCAGGATAGCTGCTCACAAAGCTGAGCTAGCGAAAAAGCGTGCGGATCGGGCAGCCGCTGCCGAGGCAACAGGCCGAAGACGCAGAGGCTGTTGGTCAGATGAGGAAATAGCGGTCCTCGTCAAGAAGGAGGCCGAACTTGTAGAGGCAGGTGTAAGATACATAAACGTAGAGATAGCACGATTCTTGCCGAATAAAACATGTAAACAAGTAGGGTCAAAAAGAGCAGACCTGGCCAAAAGGGCCCGTAAGGGTCATCAAGGGTCGGGTCTGCATGATAATAGTTCCCTGTCGCAAAGAGAGGTGCAATCCTCCCCCCAAGTGGAGTGGAGAGATCGATTCCTTGATGCGGCCAGTCCTGGGCATACCCGCTGGTCAGCAGTTTTCTGCGAGGCCCAATTGGAACTCGTGGAGGACGGGTCAGCGACTGCCTGGGACAATTTTGTTCGAAAAGTTGAGGACTGGCTAGAGCATAATAAATCACGCAGGGAGAACACTACTAGCGTTAGAGGTCAAAGAGGGTTAGTGAACAGTCCTAATTTTAGGAGGCAAGGCAAACGTAGAAGCTTTGCCATAGCACAGAACTTATACAAGACTAAGAAGAAGAGGCTCCTTGCAAGGATATTGGAGGAGGACATAGATCAGGGCTGCCCAATCCCTCTATATTCTATAGAGGAATTTTATGGACAAAGATTCTCGACACCAGGCCCTGAGGTGGATCTCTCTGACTACCCTTCTTCCTCCATAGTGGATAGTGTTCCTATTTTGAAACCATTTTCGATGGAGGAGATAAAGGTTAGTCGTAGAAAGATGGATGCCACCTCGGCGGCGGGCCCTGATGGTCTCACTGTTGGTGATATTAAAGCAGTGGACCCATCCGTCCTAGCTAATATCTGCAATTGCATGTTGCTGGCCGGGAAGATACCCGACGTCCTGAAGCGAGGTAGATCCGTCCTCGTATCAAAGAGGGCGGATGATCCTTATGATCTTACCAATTGGCGACCATTAACGATATGCTCCGCGGTATATCGACTTTTTAGTAAGATGATCGCCAAACGTATGCTTCAGGTAACTCCCCTTAACCCGATTCAAAGAGGGTTTATCCAGGCCGATGGCTGCAGTGAGAATTCATTTCTCCTGCGTCAGCTTGTCGGTCGAGCGATGGGGAGACCAGCACGACTGAGAATACCGCGGCTAGAAGTGGCCTTCATGGATCTCGCCAAGGCCTTCGATACAGTCTCGCACTCTTTAATGTATGCGGGACTACGGAGACTTGGTTTTCACGAGCATGTAATAGTGCTCGTGAAGGGGATCTATGAAAGTAGCACAACTAGATTCTCAGTAGGAGGACAGGTTAGTGAGCCCATTGCGATTCGCCGGGGTGTTAGACAGGGGGACGCGCTCTCGCCGATCCTCTTCAACATTGCCATTGATCCGCTGCTAGATTCATTATCTACCAGCGGGGATTTGCGTGTGGAGGGGATCCGGATGGATGGAATTGCGTACGCAGACGACTTGGCTCTGGTCGCGGCGACGCGTGAGGGTCTCCAGGCGCTAGTTAATAGATGCTTGGGGTTCTTCCGCAAGGTCGGACTTGGGCTTAATGTCGGAAAGTGTGCGTGGTTCTCCATCCGCGGCTTGAGTAAGACCTTCCTAGTCAACGATAGCACCCCGCCGAGTATCGATGGGTTCACTATTAAGTCAGTAGAACCAGGGGAGAAAGTATCATACCTAGGTGTAGATATTCCCACGTGGAATCTTAACTCGAATCGGGAGTTTAATTTCGATTCAGTGGAGCAAGTGTCACTAGATATCGATAGGATTAATAGTGCTCCGCTGAAACCCCGACAGAAATTCCTCTTACTGCAGCAACTGTATCTGCCGAGACTTTTTTATAGTCTTGTGCAGATGCTGCCATCGAGAGGAATTCTCGAGAGGCTTGACACGGCCATCCGCGTGGGAGCTAGGAAAATGTTACATCTCCCTGAAACTACATCCTCTTCTTTCCTTTACTGCAGCCGGCGTGATGGCGGGTTAAGCCTTCACCAAATGGTAAGACTTGTACCAAAATGTGTCATCCGCCGAAATCTTCGCCTGCTGACCTCGGGGTATGTCTCAGTTAGAAAAGTTGCGGATTCTGCAGGATTAGCCGAACAGAACCAGCAACTGATAGTTTCCTTCAATTTGCCGTTGTTACCTGAGGGCGCGACCGAATATGACCCTGATATCCGGCTGATTCATACCCATAAATGGGCGGCTCAGCCGGTGCATGGTGTCTGTGCGGTGGCGTACCGAGGGGATACAATTGGCAATAGCTGGATCAGTAGGCCGGGTAGGATTACTGAGGGGTGCTACTTAGGTTTGCTTAAGATGCGCTCCAATGTATACCCTACCCGTGAAACTCTGACACGTGGGTCAAGAGGTGATTCCACATGTCCGAGATGTAGATTAGGAGCTGAGACTTTATCCCATGTCAGTGGAGTATGTGTGGCTCTTAAAGCACCACGACTTGCCAGACATAATAAAATATGTAATCTGGTAGCGAAAGAGGCTGTAGATCATGGCTGGAGTGTCAGTGTGGAGCCTTCTTACATATTAAGAGGCTCCAGGCTGATACCTGATCTGGTGTTTAGCTGTCCGGAGAAAGTTGTAGTCGTTGATGTGACTGTCCGATTGGAGCAGGGAAATGCCTTGAGAGAGGCATATCTTGAGAAAGTGCGCAAATACCGTCCGCTCGTACAAATGCTTTTGCAAGAGTTTGACCGGCCGGTAGAAGTTCATGGACTCCCAATCGGTGCCTGTGGAGCCTGGTGCCGACCTGCGAATCTGGCACTGGACGCCTTGGGCATTCGTGACAAGCCATTTCGGCGACTACTCTGCCGGACAGCTATGATATGTACATACAATATGCTGAGAGACTAGCTCCAGCATATTAAGACATAAGAAAAGACCGACCTTGTCCTAAAACTTGAAAACGATAGAAAAAGAAAACCGAAATATAGTATCAGTAACACGCAGAAGAAGAAAATAATATACATCTCATTGATTGATTGTTTTATTGTTTTTTAGAAACGGTGTTGCCCCCGGCTGAGAGATGGGCCTTATGTTGAAGTGTGTGACACCAAGGCAAGGACCTAGTGGGACCGCCCACAAGAAAAACAGGGAATACATTCTTGTCGTGGCAAGAGAGCTTACGTTCGTAATGCGGGCTATGTCGTGCTGTGTAGTCTGGGCTACACTGGTAGGTTCAACCATGCCGAATTGGTTGCATTGCATTGGACAAACGAAAAGCGGCCTAATCTCCCTGGCAGATCCGATACGGTGGGAGACTCCGCTGATTCTGGGGCGATACAAAGGACGGAGTGCATACGGACCGGTCTTCGCCACTCCTAGGGGCAGCCCTCTCGCGTGCCATGAGGGTCGGGGTGTGCTAGCAGTCCGTCTGGGTTGCCGTCTTAGTTTCACGGAGGAATGCCGAAAGAAGATGAATGTTACAACAAAACCACATCGACATACGGCAGCCAGGCGCCGATAAACTGGTGGTCTCGGGGTCCCGGGAAGGGCCCCGTGGTCAGTCGCGCCGTGGAAACCACTCACGGCGTGGCGAAGAGCTACTTTCCCCCAGGGTAGGTACAGGGTCATGCCTGCCTTGGCGTAATCTTGTTGACCCCCCGATTAGGACAGCCGACGGTGATTCCCAGCCGTCGGCGTATAGCGGCTATAAGTCGCTCACTGTTATACGAGACATGCCGGGCCGTTTTTTCCTGGAGTGTGCGTCCCACACGTTGGTTCTCCGCGGCGAACAACTCCCGCCGGACCTCGCGGCTGACCATGTTGCCCTCTCCGGCCTCCCCGCTTCCGTTCCCCCTCGCCTTGATGAGGACGGATCGCCCGTTGGGGTGGCTGGCGATGGTGGCGTGGCCTGCCAACCGCCGGCCGATGCGTTCACCGTGGTGATTCCATGTACGTCGATCTCCTTGTTATGCCCGCTCTGTCCCAGACACTTCTCTAGCCCCATGGAATGGGGGCTACACGTACTCAACAGGCATAACCGTAAGCCTGCGTACAAATGCATACGCTGTGGCCGAGAGAGCGGCCACCTTCACTCGATCAGATGTCACGTCGCGAAGTGTTCGGGGAACACTGGTCCTGCCGATCCCGACCCCCAGCAACTGCCTTTTAAGTGTGACGGGTGCAGCCGGGCCTTCCGCCGGGCTGTAGGCCTTTCACTTCACCTACGACACAAACACCCTGTGCAGGCGAATAGGCACAGGATAGAACGTCGCAGGGAAGAAATAGCACGCAAGCGAGAACAGCGTGCGCAACTCGCGCGGACGACGGGGCGGACGTCACGGGGTTGTTGGACAAAGGAGGAGGTGACAATCCTCCGTGAGAAGGAAAAGGAGTTGCTCGAGGCCGGGTGCAAAAGGATCGCTGTGGCTGTGGCCCCCCTACTTCCGGACAAGACGCTGAAGCAGATTCGTGACAAGCGTTCAGACTTGAAACGTGCAGAACGTCGAGCCCGCGAGCGAGAAGGGGCTCTGCCGATACCCGAACCTACGCGTAGTGTGCCTGTTAGTAGTGAAGAACAACCCGCAGTCACGGACTGGCGGGAGCAATTTGGCGATGCTGTGTCCCCGGGACACACCCGTTGGGCGTCTGTCTTCGATGAGTGCCTCCTGGCCCTCTATGACGACGCCTCGGATGCGTGCTGGGACGCTTTTGAGAGATGTGTTGAGGATTGGGTAAGCTTCATGGATTCGCGCCGTGTGGATGCCCGCAACAAGACGAAACGTAGAGATACGGCAGGTGCCTCGACGGCACCAAAACACCGACGAGCGAGAATGCAGCAATACGCTCGATACCAGCGTTTATACGCTTTGAATAGGAAGCGGCTCATGGCAGCAATTCTTGGCGAAGATTTGGAGGGTCAGTGCCCCGTCCCGATGCCCGAAGTAGAGGAGCTCTACAGGGACAGGCTCTCCCGACCAGGGCCAGAGGTCGATTTAAGCGCCTATCCGGCCTCCTCCTTGGTGGACAACGTGCCCATCTTGCGTCCGTTCACTTTGGAGGAGATCAAGATCGCTCGCCGGCGCATTAATCCGGCCTCCGCCGCCGGCCCCGATGGCCTGACGCCTCGAGAGGTCAGGTCGGTCGACCCTTCGATCCTAGCCAATGTTTTTAACTGTTCACTCCTGACTGGACGCGTACCGAAAGTCCTGTTGCAAGGCAGGTCAGTCCTCCTTCGCAAGAAGGCGGGCAGCCCGAACGACCTGTCGAACTGGCGGCCGCTTACGATCTGCTCCGTGGTATATCGTTTGTACACGAAACAGCTAGCCGCCCGGATGCTCAGGGCGACACCCCTCAATCCCGCGCAACGCGGTTTCATCAAGTCGGACGGATGTAGCGAAAACACCTTCCTGCTCCGCCGGCTGCTGGACCGCTCCAGAGGGGTACAGTCAGGACAATCGCGAATCCCACGGATAGAAGTCGCCTTTCTCGACCTGGCCAAAGCCTTTGACACGGTCTCGCACTCCCTCGTATTTGCGGGCATGAGAAGGTTAGGTTACCACGAACACCTGATTGGTCTAGTAAAAGGGTTGTACGACGGGTGTACGACTAGGTTCACGGTTGGAGCCACATGTAGCGGGCCCATAGAGATAAAGCGGGGTGTTCGACAAGGCGACGCTCTCTCGCCCCTCCTCTTCAACATCGCGACCGATCCGCTGCTGGATGCTCTACCCAGCAGCCTCGGTTTACATGTAGACGGGGTTGCTTTGGCGGGCCTGGCGTATGCGGACGACATGGTACTAGTTTCCGGGTCTGCCCGGGGGCTACAGAGCCTTCTCGCCATCTGCTCCGAGTTCTACCACGCGGTAGGCCTCGCCATTAACGTCTCCAAATGCGCCTGGTTCTCCATAAAGGGTTGGGGGAAATCGTTCCTCGTCAACACGTCCTCTCCGCCTACTCTCGACGGGTGTCCGCTACCTAGAGTCGAACCGGACGAGAAAGTATCCTACCTCGGTGTCACAATCAACCCGTGGACGTATCGGAACCGCGGATCGTCGGTGGAATGTGTGTCGCGGTGCATCGATAAGATAATCCGGTCCCCACTGAAGCCTCGGCAAAAGTTCCTCCTGCTGCAGCAGTACTACTTGCCCAGCCTCCTTTACGGGCTGACGCAGGTGATGCCTGCTAAAGCCGAACTCGAGAGACTCGACGCGGTCGTGCGCACGGGTACACGAAGGATTCTGCATCTTCCGGAGATGACTTCTACTAGCTTCCTTTACGCCGCCAGAAGAGACGGGGGGTTGAGTCTGTGCCAACTGGCACGGGCGATACCCAAAAACGTGATTCGCCGGAATCTACGTCTGCTTGGTTCCCCTTACGAAACCGTACGCGAGTTAGCGAGGTCCGCCAACCTCGCCCAACGGAATGACGAACTGTCCGCCTTGTTCGATCTTCCATCTGTCAGGCCTGACGACGGCCCGTATGCCCCCGATGTCCGATTCCCGCACGCTGTGAGATGGGCGTCCCAG